>NC_142680.1:1162500-1462500 GCF_964200805.1 Pocillopora damicornis
TATAACTAAGAGAAGCTTCGGCTGTCGTTTGTTCCGTTCGCTTGACTTATCACCGATTTTTCCAGAAGCTTATGACTTTTTATGACTTGTAACTCATTAGTGAGAAAAATTAACCTAAGGGCTGAAGCCAGAGACAAAGAGAGCCCAAAAAGAAAAGAGCTGAGTTCAATGAATACATCGCAACAGGCAACGGGAATCTGAATAAATGGTATTATGAAACGTTTCTCAGTCTGAAAGCCTCGGCGGTTCTCTCAGTTCGACGTCCTACATGACAGCTGGGGTGAAAATAATTCAATATAACATATTTCCTTTAAAAAAAATACCACGTTTCAGTTCAGAGCCTGTAGATCGATTTTCTGTGATTAACGAGCACACTTGGCTAGCTTTGAAATCTTCAGAACGGATGTCCTTTGAAATATTCAAATCAACATTTTCTCCTTGACCCTTTAACTCCCAAGATCTGATTACTAATTCTCCCATCTAGCTGTTACACATTTCCTTGCAATTAAGTTACAAGAATTCGGTGTTATATCGTGATTATAACCCCTAAATGATAAATTTGAGTAATCTCATTACCTGTTCGTTGGATAGTGTGTGGATTTTGTAGGGAGAAGTTACACTTCTGGTAGGTAAAGGGTTAACAGATAGGTTCCATGGTTCCGTGCATCCATTCAGTCATAGATCACAGATCACAGATGTCGTTAAAATATTATTATTCAAGACGTTGCCCTTTGAAGTAAATTTCACCGAAATTGTATTACATCTCAGGGAAATTTGGCCTGCCTGCCTTTGTCACAGCATAATTTCATTGCTTATAACCGCTGGATTCATCATTCCATTCACCACGGGTTCATGCAGTGACAGCAAGTGTCCCGTTTCATTCCATTTCACTATTGGAAGGAATATGGTAGATGGGCACGCTCTGCTTGATCACGTGTTTGCAACTGTCTCTGTGACCAGAGTGATCGATTGTTTCAGCGCATGTCAAACCAACTGTCGTTGTATTTCGTTCAACTTCCTGACACATTCCAACCGAGATAACTGTCAACTGAATGAAGAAAACCGACATCTGAAGCCTGGTGCTTTAATTCCCATGGACGGCTCTCAGTACTACGATCTGGATATCATCTATCATACGGGGGTAAAATCAGTATCATTCAAATTATTATGATTTTAAGCATGAAAATCACATTTGTGCATGTATCACGACAAAAGTTACCAAACCAAACGTTCATCTGAACGATCAGGACTTCGTCACTTGTTTCAGATGATGATTCTCACTTAGGCTAAAACAAAAGTGCTTTCCGAGAGTTATAGTCAAAACTATCAATCAACGCTATAGCTCATGTATTTTCCTCACAACAGTACTTAATTTTACGTAAACTGAAGAACCAAACTACCAATTATAGTTCACTGTATATTGTATAGCAAATTGGTATCAAGTTACAGCTTGTTTAGATGATTCCTCCCGTTGAATTTAAAATGCCTCATTAGGGATCGGTCTCATTATTTTTCGCCTGAGGGTGGGAAGGGAAGGGGGAGGAGAAGGAAGATCAGAGGATTTCAACTATATCTCGATAAAATTAACTCGACCCCTTCCTCCCTCTCCGAGGCTCTGTATTATTCTGATGACCCCCCCCCATGGGCAGTTCATTTTTTGTAATCCCCCTTTTATACTCTATTAACGACGACTGATCCCCCCTCCGTTTCTCCCATGATAAAAAGTGACCCAACCCCCTTACCTTCCAGGCATGTACTCAGTGTTTCAAAAGATGCTGCAGGGCTCAGCCGTGTTTTAATGGAGGAACATGTCGAGAAAATTGTCACGTGACTGGAAGACGATTCTTGTGTTATTGTCCTGCACGTTTTATTGGCAATGTATGTGAGAAAGGTATGTTACTAATGTAGTTAAATATGATATCATAGGGCCGGTTCTGGCACGAGGTCTAACCCAAACCACGGTTTTACGCAATCAGAGGGCTTCAGGCTTTCTCCATAAGAGGGTCGATTTAATTATGTAGATTTCCTTCCGCTGTTAGTTGGCGGGCCCACTAAACACTCTCCACCAAAAAAAAATGAATGTTCACGTAAAAGGTTCAGCTAAATATGGATTGTTTAGGACACAGTTTTGTAAAACAACTGCTAAACCTTGTTTACTCAGAAATCAGATCATAGTGTTTCACTGAGTGAATTGAGCTTAGAGTGACTTTTGTCTACTATAGTGATAAAGCAAGTTAGCCGAAAGTAATTCGAATTTTTGATCAACCAGTTACTGGAGGAATCGTCAATTCAAATCTCGTGGCTGAAAGAAAAATGGGATAAATATGTAAAATAAGTGAAAAGGGAGAGAGCAATAGTAAAAAATCTGAACAATATGTAAGGAATAACAGTTACTAGAAACTTGCGGGGTGGAAAAGATGAATCTAATCCCAGTTCCGCATTGAGTTTTTACTGATTACCTCACAAACATTTTGGTGTTACAATCACCGATTCATTATGTTTCCTTACAGTATTAAACACTACTTTGACGCCTAATCTATTTAATTAAGACTGTCAGGATGCCCTGGGTATGGAAAGCGGTGATATTTCTGATGCACAACTCAGTGCCTCTACAGAACTGGCTCCAGAAAAAGGAGCAAAGCACAGCAGGCTACAATCCAAGTGGAATGGAGTATCTGGGGGAGGCTGGGTAACTAAAATATCTGACACCAACCAATGGCTACAGATCGATCTACTGGATCAGCATTCTTATGTTGTAACAAAGATAGCTACACAGGGCAGAAATTATTATAGTCGCATTGTGACCAAATATAAACTTCAGTACAGTGACGATGGAGTTACCTTCCTCTATTATAGAGAAGAAGGCCAAGTTACTGACAAGGTACGAGTTAGTAAAGCAGCAGCAGACTTATCTAATCTCATAAAAATACAGTTGTAAGTCTTCTAACTTAGCATGATTTTAAATACAACCAGGTATGCTATCAAATAGTTTGGTTTTTTTTTTTACCATGAGTGGTTTTAAAGAATTTTTTTAACCCAGTTACTTAGTAAAGAATCATAGCCGAGTAGCTTAAGTTAAATAACAAGAAAAGACAAGTTTTCTTTTCCACGAATATTTCTCTTCCAAACAACAGGTTTTTCCTGGAAACACAGACAGGGATACTGTAGTGTCACATGAACTAATTCCACCAATCAGAGCACGCTATATTCGTTTTCGACCGATAGAGTGGTCTGACTACATAGGAATGAGGGTGGAGCTCTACGGCTGTCGCGGTAACGTATTACTGTACAGTATTTAAAAAATTCTGGCTTAAGGTCATAATTTTAAGAGATGCGAAAATTTCTTTGAAAAATCAGGGGTCACGCAAACTCTTCATCCGATCTCGAAATCTCGTCAGCCTTTCTGATGAGTCACAAATCTTCGAGTTATCATTGGGAGAAAGTATAGTCGCTGTCGTTTGCAAGAATTGGAGTGCTAAAGTCGACTCAACATTTTGATAAGCTTACAAGGGTGGTAGCTATAGTACGGACTTTTATAGCTGAATTTGTTTAGTCTCGTCATCGCACTTATAAACTGGTGTCCCCGTGTCTCCGTAGTTTTTTACTTTACTATTCGCCTGTCCTGATCTCGCTTGAGATTTCCTGAAGAAGGAAGCCATTTCTAATATCATGATCAACATTAAGTCTGTTGCATCTTTTATTCCCAACAGATAACTGAACGGAAAGTGGATTACCAAAGGCACATGTATCAAGACTGAATGTGGGCTTAAATGGCTTCCTAGAGTGTTGGAAAAGTTCAGCAACTGACTAAGAAGACTGCATACCCTTCGGCATGAAACAAAAAAAATCTCCCCTTAGAGCGGTAAAAATTACTAATAACTTGATATTGCTAAAAAAAAACATACTTAGACTACGAGCAGTCCCTCCGTCGCGTGGCCAATGTACAATAAAAACTAATTTACATGTACATCATTAAATTAACCATCTAATTAGCAAAACCTTAAATAGTAAATGATAGAGTAACACTGAAAAAGTGAATAAATAAGTAAATTGTGGATGAATTAGATAGATAAATAAATAAATAACTAAGGAAATAAAAAGTACATACTTTAAGGGACTTGTCAGAAATTAGCAGGGGGGGGGAGGGGGGGTGGGAATTTTAAATTTGGGTTCGGAAATTAGGTGACCCATCCCTGCAATGGGAGTGAAATTTGCTAACCCTCCCCTTGAGCTTGGCCTAAAATATCATGACCCTCCCCCTCTTGTATAAATGATAAAATCTAGTTCTTGCAATACACTAGGGTGCGTCAGTATTATGAAAACTCAAAATATATTTCTAATCTGTTCTTTGTCATGCTACATACATACATTTTCGATGACAGCATTAAGAGTCCGACTGATCACTCGACTCTCCTATTTCTCCCAATACAAAGTCTTCATCACTAGAACAAGTGGGTAATGCCTCATCCCCTTCATCTACCTCACATTCATCATGATCATCCACCTCTTCCAAATAAAGAACTTCCTTTTTCTTCTGTGGGTGAACCTCTACATGATCACGGGCATATATTTGCATGACCCTTCCCCTTTTAACTGCCCATTTTTCACGACCCCTCCCTTTTCTGAGGCTCAAAAAGTTGTGACCCCCCCTCTGTTTCCACCCCCCCTCCCCCCCTGCTAATTTCTGACAAGTCCCTAAGTAGAATTATTCCAAATATATAGTAGTGAGATGCTTTGCAGTGGTAAAGTACTTAAGGATAGTTGGTTCCATCTACAATAGACCTTGGATAAAAAAAATTTGTAGACATTGCAGTTTCACTGAATATGGCGATGAGGAGTATAATTTGGAAGCCGAGATGCCCTGTTTAGAGGGAAAACCTTAGGAGGAAGCGGATGACCCTTAGACCTTGCTGGATCTTGTAGAACATGGTTAATTGAGACAGTAATCTACGTTGTTCTAGGGTCCCCCCCCCCCCCCGAGTTGATTAATCATAGGAGTAAGACGAGTTAATCTAGAATAATCGTGTTAGACAAATCTAGCTGCTCTATGTTGAACCATATCAATCTTGTTAATATTACGTTTAGTTTTAAGTAAGGGTTCCATGCAGAACTGGTATATTCTAACTGCGAGCGGACAAGACTAACATAGGCTTTCGATTTCACATCTGTTTTGCAGTCACCTAGGACTCTTCTTAGAAGGCCTAGTGTTTCATTGGCCTTGCTACAAATGAGGTCACAGTGTTTTCCAATCGAGTTTCTGAATTTAAGTGATGCTTTGATATATGGAGATGGTCTGGTCATTCATTAAATAATCGTGACAAAAAGGAACAGTTTTGCTAGTTATTCCCAAGTGATAGCATTAAGTGATATTAAAAATCATTTGCCAAAGGTCTCCCATTTTCAAAAGTTATCTAGTTTATTGGAGTGCAAAATGATTTTGTTGTGTATTGATATCTCTATAGATGACGATGTCGTCTGCGAAAAGGCGCACGTGGGCGCTGTTATCTGTAATGTCGTTGATATAGAGTAGAAATAATACTGAGCCCAGGACTGACCCCTGGGGAACTCCAGAGACAACTGGTGTGGGGCTAAGAGTGTGTTCCATCGATCGATACCACTTGGGTGCGGTCGGTGACTGAGGCTTTGATCTAGTCTAATGATCTCTCCCGAATACCATTGCAGTTCAGTTTAGATAATAAGCATTGGTGGGGAACGGAGTCAAAAGCCTTCTCGAAATCAAGAAGGATCACATCGGTCTGAGTGCGGTGATTGATGCTCTTTACCCAGTCATTGATGGCTGAAATAAGCTGGGTTTCACAAGAAAAATTTTGTCTAAAGCCATGTTGGTGATTAAAAATGATATCTTCGTGGATAAATGTTTGGAAATATGACTTCGCATTATATGCTCCATAATCGTACAACCTGCACATGTAAGAGAAATGGGGCGGTAGTTAGATGGATTTGATCTTACATCTTTTTTGTGTGTAGTAGTAAATGATGCCTTGGACCAACCAGATGGTGGTTTGGTGGAAGATGGAAAAACCTTTTGTTTTTGTGTGAGAGAATTTCTGTATCAAGATAACGTCCCAACAAGATAGCCTGCAAGGTAGGCGTAATTTTGACGAGCGAGTGCTCATATGTATTTAACAAAAATTATGACCGTCATCTTTGATTTTAATGACAGCGGAAGACTGGAGAAAGAAAGAAATTTGTATTAAGGAGTCGGTCGACGGTCAAAAATAAGTAGAGGGGTGGGTCGTCCTCCCCCCCTCCTTCCCCCCACCGTTCACTCTGACACCAAATCAAAACATGGCCGATAGGATAAACGATCGTGAGCTTATAACGATAGCTCGCCCTGATGAGACGCTTGCACTGCAGGCTACCCAATAAGATAGTTATCTTGGTATTCGTTACCTGCTTGTTGGACAGTGCATTAATTAACCCTTTGACCCGTCAGTGACTAGCATTTAATTTTTCTTTACCGTCCCACCCCTGAAATTTAACATAAAGGTCGAGAGAATAAAGGAAATGATCACCTACTAAAGAAGCTCTTAAAAAAAAATTCTTATCAGCTCCTTAGGAAATATCATAAAGAAATGTACATTACAGACCATATTGTAAGTAGAATCGATTGAGAAGATTACAAATTTTTATGGTCATCGAAGGAGGAGATTCGTTATTCATCTTGTAATGAGAGTGGAAAAAAAATCTGAGTCCTCTCAATTTCTTGATCGATGCTGACTGACTGAGAGACAAAGAAGTCTATGGCATGTTAGGCTGTTAATAGATTCATATGTAAAATGCGTTCAGCATTCTGCTGAGATCAATTATGTCTAAACTGTGGAGTAAGTAAATAGAGAGATGGAAGACTTCAATTTCAATCCACTTTTTAAGAAAATCGTGCTTACGCGTAGCAGCAGTATTTTTAACTAGTATAGTACACTAGATTATACATTTCAACATTTACATCCGCATTTTAACCCCACACTTCCAGTCTAATTCCATTTCTTGGTAAAACTCAATTCGTCGAGAGTGTGCCAACTCAGCTACTGCAAAATATGACGATATCAACAATTCTTAGCTCGTCAGTGCTTCATGAAGATTTTAAAAAACATCTCTTTAGCTTTATAAGACTAATTTGGAAATGGTAGTTGATAGGTATTCAATGTTTTAAATGACTAACTTCATGTAAGGAGCACCGATGCACGCGACAAAGAAATCTGTCAACTAAATGATGCAGTAATGCAAAGAGCCACTTCAAAAAGAATTCTGACACACTCATCAGAATTGGACGCAGTTACTTTTACAAGTACTTGTGAAATTGATCACCCTTAAGCCTCTTGTAGAGATTTGTAGGCAAGAAACTTCACCTAATCAGCATCTAAGGAGACGGGCGATTACAGACTTTAACAGATCATTACTATGGCACAAAATACTTTTTCAGATGGTTTCTTACAACAAGACTACAGTGTAAGCTACGATGACCTTGAGCCAATGTCGTATTTCTTTTCCAGCTAAAGAGGGGTACAAAGAACCGCGCTGGCCTGGTACCAGTTTTTACAAATCACCAGATGAACTTCTTTTCAACTGCAGAGCTTTCTTGACATTTCGCGCATGCTCGCTGATTCTCCTTGCTTGTTTTGCACCCGGGGTATTCGAGTCAATCTGCTTTTCTTTCAAAGAGTCACCACAGGACGACTGTTTTGTGGGCAGTGATGTCCTCTCAGATCCCTCTTCTATGGAATAACCTTTGAGAGGTGTGCTGCCATTAAACGAATAAGGAACATCAATAAACGGAGTGTGAAAGAATTTAGAAAAAGTGACACTCCTTTCAAATACTCACCCGTTATTTTCATAGACATCTTTAGAATTTTCTGTTCTTAATGACAACGCCTTATATAGCTCTTCTGTGTTCGGGATTTCCACGGGTCCGTCCCGCGGGATATTAGGAGTGCCTCTGGTTTCGGATGAGATAAGACCTCTTGGTGCAGGTGAAAACGACACGGGGCTGACTTGAAGCCGAGGGCCATCTGGTGCTAAAGAGAAATTATCATTTAAACCTACATGAAACTGACTACTGAAGAAATAGAGTAAAGGAAAAACTTTGACGAACAGGTTACACTGAAATACGTCAGCTACCCTTCGAACCAGCTGCAAGATGCACAGCCGACTGTTTATATTAGGCCATTTCCCTAGTCAAACTAAGAGACAAACTGAAACAGACATACAGACAGAGTCAGACAAACAGAGACAGACAGAGTCAGACAGAGGAACAGACTGACAGGTACACAGAATGATGGGAAGATAGATGTACAGCC
This sequence comes from Pocillopora damicornis, assembly GCF_964200805.1. Lineage (NCBI taxonomy): Eukaryota > Metazoa > Cnidaria > Anthozoa > Scleractinia > Pocilloporidae > Pocillopora > Pocillopora damicornis. The sequence goes on from NC_142680.1 coordinate 1,170,819, forward strand.
AGATGGTTAACAAAACCAAAAATACTGCTATGCCATGGTGAAACAATTAGCACTCACAGTTCATATAAAGCCTTACATTTTGATTTTCTTCCCCCAAGTGACTGATTTCTTAACGGGGTCAAAAGCTGTTGCTTGTAAAATGAAGCTCGTTCCTCTTCAAACTTCTTTCTCTGAAAAATTAAAATAATAATTATCGCTAAAGATAATATAAAGGAATCAGTGCACTGTGTACAAGTATATGCATTCTAAGAATATTCTCCATTCTCCATCACCTTTGGCTTGTAAAAATATTCGTGTTGGTGTTCCAATATCCCAGCTTTTTGTTTGGCCACTGAATATGCAGCAACCTTCTTACAAAGTTAGCACATACAGTAGTACTATTTCTCTCTAAAATAAGGGTTGCTGCCATCCTTTGGAAATGACTATAAGCGTTTATAGAGAAATCTCTACAAATTTGATTTTTTTATGCCTGTCTATGTAAATCAAAGGAATTTTGTTTGCTTATTGTATTTCCACTTGGTTATCACCTCATGCCCAAGTTTTACAGCAGCATCTGTCAGCTGTTTCCTCTCATTCTCTAACGCTACTCTTCGCTCAGCAAAGAACTGCTTGTCAGATTCAAATTTTTCTTGTTCCTCGTACAACTGTGAGTCAACCTGTTACAAGAAGGAAGAAAACTTTTATGAAATATCATTCAAGAGCTGTCTTTAAAATAGCAATAAAACCATAATTTTCTTTTATTAATGAAAAAGAGCTGAATCACATTACAGCTGAATAATAATTCAAAATACTTACCAAAAGAGTTGAATCTTTTGAGGGAGAATCAACCTTTGACTGCAAGGACTAAAGAAAAAAATTGTGTCAGCTATGAGTATACAGTAAGTTAGATCGCAAAGAAAAGGTCTATTGACTTTCTTAAAAGTTCTCAGGTTATTGGGTCTGTAAGGTTAAGTCTGTACCCAACCCAAGAGGCCCATCCAGCCAGAGCTAATTCCAGTTTCCTTAGCATGAAGCAACTAGAAGTATTTCTACTCCCCCCTGGAAACAATGCTTGTCCATTGCAAGGTTACCCCCCCCCCCCCAAAAAAAAAAAATTTTTATCAAGAACAACACAATTTCAGGTCTTAATCCTTTACCTCCTGTGAGTGACTAAGAGGGAATTTCTCCTTACATTATTGATACACTATCAAGCAATACCAAATTCTCCAAATTGAAATCATAAGAATTGTATGGCAGACAGCAAAGAGAATCACTAATGAGATCTTGGGAGTTAAAGGGTCAAACCAGGACATCTTGGCCCAGAGTCCAGTGCACAAAACCATTGGACCATTGTATCTCCCAGGTTAAACAATACATTATAAGCAACCATTTTCACATACTTCTATAAGTTGTTCCTGTTGTTCCACAACATGTCTGTAATTCTCCAACTGCCTTTCCAACCTTGAAATTTCCTCTGCTTTAGGGGAAGAGGGTTCTAGTGCATAAAGCAGATTTAAAGTAAACTAAGACAAAGTTCTTCACTTTATTCTTGGGAGTCTACAAATGTCTATTCTTACCAGTTGAAGAGCCTTTGTTTGCTTCCTCTAACCTTGACTTCAGCAATCTCCATTTTTCTCTTAAACTACTTTCAATTCCTGCAAAGGACATTGCACCCTGATTTATTTAAAACAAAGCACCTTCACTAAGCCCCTTCACTCCCAAGACTTCAAAGTCAATTATCCTTCATGTCTGCTAACATTTTTTTTTCTTACACTGAAAGAATTATTTATTCTTATCATCTTGTTGTTTGAGAATATACTGACACTGCAGGGAGAAGTTACCCATTGGTCGCTCTTAGGAATGGATGGGTTAACAAATGTCTTTATATTTGAAGACATAAATCAAACTTTTGACAGTTTTCATAGGTGACCCATGTAAGAAAACTATAATCTTAAACGTAATCAATAGTTACATACTTTACAGAAGAAAATGCAGCTACAAAGTAAGTACTGATGCAAAAACATTCCCAAAATTTTGATACTAAATAGACTGACATACCCTCTCTAACCATGTCATAAGGCATATTGAAATGTCCTGTTGATAATTCCTCAACTGATCCAGACTCACTGATTTCACCAACCTATAAATGTTAATGAAAACAAATAAGGTTGAATCTTAGAGAGCAACATGTCAGTGGTGGCTCTGAGAAGATTCCTTTTAGAAGGGGCAGGACCCAGGTACTGGTACCAGAACAAGGGGACAGCAGATTCACATCCTTTACTCCCAACACTGTTTTAAAATACAACAACTTTATTTCAACTTATCTTTTCTATATATGCCTGCCTTTTCTCCAGTGGTTACCTATATCACTAAGTCTACATGTAACAAAAAAAAAGTTTGTTTGCCTGTAGGAAGCATAACAAGGCATAACTAAATTATACACCATACTGTAAATAGTAAATAAATTATTGTCAGTGGTAGATGTAAATGAAAAATTCTTGCAAACAGTTTGTACATTTAAATTAAATACCAACCTCTGCGTTGCTTTCATAATCTTCATTCTGCTGATTCAGCAATTTTATTAACTCAGCCTGCATGCTTTTAAGGGTTTCCCTCATATCATTATTTTCCACCATGAGTTCCTGAATTTGAATGTTAACACAAATTAAGTTAATTCCACGGAACAGAATTTTAACTGCAAATCCTTATTGACCCTTTACACCCAAACATTGGTATCAATATTCTCCATACCATTCTCTATACATTTCCTATGGTGCTGACAAGGAGAATTTGTTTTGCAATCATGAGTTTCTTCAGTTGGTGATTATTTTCTTTATTCTCCTTACCTTAATGTTTGATTCAGTGGTGATATTGTGAGGAGAAATTAGATGCTAGTCACTCTTAGGGGTTAAAGGGTTCAAGAGCTTCTTTATTCGGTGATCATTTTCTTTATTCTCATGACCTTACTGCATGATTCAGGGGTGATATTGTAAGGAGAAATTAGATGCTAGTCACTCTTAGGGGTTAAAGGGTTAATGGAATATTCAGCAACAGTGTACAAGCACATTGAAAAAGCTCCATTATGTTCTTTTCCTCAAGAGCGGAGCAGACACTATAAATTACATGTACACTTTCTCTTAGTTTGGAAGAAAACATACATCAGACTACGTAAAGATATACCTTTTCTCTTTCTTCATAATTTGTGATGAGCATTCTATACATTTCTTCCTCATTTCTGTCAAAAAGAAAGTGAAAAAAGTACTCATTGTAAGATAAGAAAAAAGAAATGTGCAGAGAATTTTCATAACCATGTAGAAAACTACACATAAGTCCTACAGTTCCAATGATGTTATTTTTCTTTGAAAATAGGTCACTTTTTTGCAAGCCTTTTACCATGTTTGTAGAGGTTACAACCCTCAGACACAAATCTTGCCCATAGTTAATCACCAGCTTGGAATGAATTGGTATGAGTAGATAATTCTTAAATATTGCATCTTCATTTTTATCAACTATGTTTAACAATCTTAACCAATTTTTTGATGTCTCAGTCTGCAACTAATTTTCAAAAATTTTAACCTTCATTAGGTAATAGTGTTTTGTTTACTCACACTGTACTTTCTTACTAATACCTACACATGCACATGTATGTATCTCACATGAATATTCTCACAAACAGCTGTAAGTCATGCAAAATACATATGTGTATCATGTAGATGCATGTCTGAGTATTTTCACCTCTACAAACATGGTTAATTGCTTACAAAAGAAAAGTTTCCTAATTTCAAAGACAAAAAAAACAATATATGACCTGTATGAAATTTAAATATCAAATTGTTTCAAAAATCCTCCCTACTTTGCAGATCCAGTCTTCCACATTGCACGTTGTGCTCCAGCAGGTCTGTTTATTAAATTTAAGATGTCCAAACCAACTTTCTTTTCCTGGTTTTTGTCTGTAAGGAGTTGATGAATCCTTTCCTTGAGTTTACTTAGTTCTCTTTCTTTTTTTCTTGTCTCATGGTCAAACTGTTTTTGCAAGTGAAGTGAATTGGCTCTGGTTTTCTTTAACTGTAAAATAAATAATCAAATACATGCAGTAAGATAATTGCAGCAACTTGCATGATAAACTCTTGATTCATAATCTGATGTAACTCTTAACCCTTCAACTCCTATGACCTGATTGTTAATTCTCCCCTCTAGCTGCTACACATTTCCTTGTAAATAAGTTACAAGAATTTGGTGTTAGATCAAGATAACCACTTCTACCTGATAAGTTTGAATATTCTCATGACCTGTTTGCTGAATGATGTTTAGATTTTATAGGGAGAAGTTACACATTAATCACTTCTGGGAGTCAAAGGGTTAATAATGTTAATAAGTAACAGAAGGTTATGTCTAATACATTCATATGACTGTACAATAAATTGTACACAATGAAACTGCAAGAGGAGTAAAAAGGTAAAAAGGAATTCTCTGATAAAAAATTTTCTTACAAGCAAACAAAGAGTTTTTAGCTCTTAGTCTAAACCCTATTGATGATCTTTTTTTTTTTTTAATCTATCCCTTCATAATAGCAATAACATCTAGCAAGGAATGTTCGAGTGTAATCTACATGTACAGACTAATACATGTTTCACTGACACCAAATTACAGTTTTAAATTTAGAATTAAAAATAAAATAGTCATGTAGAATTAGCTGGTTGGAAGAGGTGGCATTAATCCAGTTCTTAGTTTGAAAGGCAGTTAGAAGTTCAACTAACAGCTTATCTCATCCTGTAACCAGGATGAAAATCACTTTCAGCCATACCAGGTTCTTAATAACTGGGAAAATCATTATCACAAGCAGATTTGAAAATCATGAAGAAAATGTTTGGCATGTACAGTGTATGGATTGCTTACTTCCTCTCTCTCTGATTTAAGATCTTCTTTTGCCTTTACAAGTTTTCCTTGAAGTTGTCTTTCTCTCTCATTTCTGACAGCAATCTCTCTCTGGGCTGACTCTAGCTGCTCCTAGACAAAGAAACAAATAAAATTTGAAGCACATGAACAGGTCAATTGGAAATTATGTAAAACTATTAAGTTGCTTAATGAATAAATTAGAGCAAAAAGTATCTCCCTGATCAGATTTCAAACATGTTATATATCTACAGCTAAAGTACCATATCTTTATAATAAATTAAAAAAAAAAAGAAAATTAAAATAAAAGCAAGGACTATTCAAGAACAACAATAAAGATATAAATTTCAAATGATTTTCATGAAATTCAACAGCTTATCATAAATGCTAATTATCTATAACTGTTTGAAATATTCTAATTACAATAATTGAAAACAATCAAATGATTTTTGCACATCAATTTATATTTAGACCTTTATATCCCGTGAGTGACCACAACAGAATTTCTTCTTACAATACAATACAAAATCAAGCAGACAAGTGATGAGAATAATGAAAAATATCAATTTACAGATTATTAGTTGATTCAATACCAAGTTCCCTAAACTAACATTATCAGAATTGCACGGCAGAGAATCGATTACAAATGAGAATTTTGGAGTGAAAGGGTTAATTAAGATGATTATCATAACAATACCAATTCAATGTGCATACATTTTATGTTGTACCTTAAGCCTTTTCTGCGTCTGTACAAGGTGCTCATTATCACACTCAGATCGAAGAATCCTTAAAAAAAAGGAGGCATATTGGAGGAAAGTTGCATACTGTACAATGATACCAAATAATCTGGTATATAATCATAATGGGGCATGACCCACTGAACACATCTAAATGCACAACATAAATTCTAATATAAGGTCAGCATTGTACTCACTTCTGCTCAAGATCTGTTAGTTGTTTTATGTTTCTTTGTTGCTGTTGCAAGAGTTCATAGGTGCTGTTTACCAATTTTACAATATCAAATGTATCTGGAGGTCCATGTCCATTGCGAGAAGGTGTAAATAGTGAGGAAAAGCCAAGAACACTCAGTTCCTAGAGAAAGATAAAAACACATTTTGACATTGTTAGTGATATATGACTGAACAGTTGCATAGTAACTAAGAATTTATTTGCTAACCATTTAGCTCCCATGAATGACCAACTGAAGACAGAATTTCTCCTTACAATATCATACAATATCAAGCAGACAAGTAAAAGGAAAAACGAAAAACATCAACAAGAGGATTTCTCAGTGATCCAATCCCAAATTCTCCACACTAACATCATAGAATTGTACAAGTGGAACAGTAGACAGTGAGAGTAAACGGGTGAAACTTGCATGAAAAGTTATAAAAAAATTGGAACTTGTTTCCTGAAAGAAAAGACTAGCAGTACAATGTATGGGTCAAAATATTGCTTAGATGCATGACAGTGACTCAATATCAAGAGACAAACAATTAAATATTTACCCATCTGTATAATTATTAAGGAAAACAAACACATATTCATTGCTTGACCACACAATACTTGTCTCTAGCTTACCCTCTATACAACACATTTTGCAAATTTTTTGAGCACTGATTGCATAATTGGTCCATACCCTTTGTAAGTTATGGGTTAAACCATTTCTCTTTGACGCCAACTTAAAAGCTAATTTTTTTACCTTATCCACATGCAGCAATGAACATATTCAGTGAGAGGTATTCATGCATGACACGTCAACAAATATTTCAACGTTGCCATGTACATGTGCAGCCTATAAGAGGCTTTAAGGTTTGTCTGTTTTTTTTTCTCCCCCACTGCTAACCACATGTATGATGCAATTATGAAAAAAGTGAAATAAAATAGATTCAAAGTGAAGTATTAATTGGAATAAAATTTTTGTAACTAATATTGCTGCTTTGAATTTCTAATATTGCTGTCAAATGAAGATAGGTCAGTTATTAAATTGCTCTCAAGAGAGACAACCATGCATAAACAGACAGCACTTTCCTTCAATTTCTCAAACTAGGAATATAAATATATCCTGTCTCACATACTTAATCACATTACAATTCAAAGGTATTTGCAAGCTACAAAAGTTTTTGTTCTTGTATCTCAGAGGTAATATTTTTAAATCTCTCACAATATTCTGATTAGTGTATGTAATTCATGCATTGGACATGAATAATAAAAAAAATTAACATTAACAAAAATTTTAAATTTGACATTTAAATGAGTGCACTCATCTGTATGTTGCAAAACAATTAAAAAGACATCTTCAGGCTGAGGTTAGACTTAGTAAGGGGAAAAATTCATTTTATCTTGAATCAATCCATAACAGCTTCAGTATACACTTGTATTGTCTGTTGGACACATTTCAAAATTTTAAAACTTAATCATTTGAAAAACAAATAGAAATGTTTGCTGCTTTCGGTAAATTACTGAGAAGCCTGATAATCCTGGATCTTGACACAAGACATCCATTTCGTTTTCAAAACCTTTTCAGCTAACCAAATCCAAAGTTTGCTTCAGAGAGCTGAAACTTAAGGTTTTTCAAAGACTTCAGACCAAAATATTGACATCTCATTAGTTATTTAAATGTTTGCTGAAGGAAACAAAAGGAGATGATCACAATTCAAGCTGAGAAAAAAACAAGAAACGAAACATTTAAAATCATCCTAATCTTTTAATATTGCCTTTTTAAAATTTAACCACAAAAACTACGCCAGAGAAACATGTAATGGCACGAATTGTGGTCGCTAAGAATAAACAAATATCATCTGATATGGTACTTTGCTTCAAGAACTGGGAAATTTAATCTTACCGAGGTAAAACATACGCATGGGTGAAATACAAGAAAAAGCGAAAAAACAACTAAAATAAAAAGTACGAAATCTTGTAAGATAAATGTTTTGTGGAACCTTGAGAACAATTTAGCGGTAACCCTTCGCCAATTGACGTCTTAATATCATTCACATAATGAAAGAAAACTTAGAAAGCGTACAATAGAAGCAATAATGAAGCTAATGTATATGACTGAATGCGATACCACAACACGAAAACAAGAATCGAAGGTACAACTCACGCCATCAACAAACCTGGTTCAAATAGGCGATACACTGATCGATGTTATCTCGTCTACAGAACTGCTTATCAGCTGTACTAAACACAGGTGAGATTGGCGAAGGAGTGAGCCTCATATCTCCAAAGTCTACCTCTCTTTCCGGGCTTGAATGCCGCGATGAATGTGCCGTGTAACGGTTTACAAAATCTCCCCAGTCTTGGAGTTTTTCAGTCATTCTCCTTAACTGCGTACAGGGGCATCAAGGCGTTGATCGCAAGCCTCCTGCCGGAACCGGATCGCCAAGCTCTGTTTTCTCGTTTGTGGGCTTTACTTGAGCATTAACAAGCGGCGAATGAGCTAAAATTAGAATACTTATCGGAGGGATAAATAATTCAAACTGACCACTTTTTGACACATCCGGCAAAATTCAACCAGGCGTTCACGCATGTCATGTTTAAACTGACCCTAGATATAGCAGACTCAGCCTTTTTCGTGCTTGAAGTCTCCTCTGGGTTTAGTTGCGAAGAGAAATCGAGAAACGAGTTAACAAGTTCAATGTCATGCACAGATGAAGCGAAAACTGTTGGATTGTAATGGGCTCAGCTCCAGAATCTTTATTTCATTATATATTATCTCATTAACAATACACCAATGACACAACAAACGGAAATCTGTTTTTTCTCACTCTTTTGAAGTCCTAAATGGATCAACGATCTAACCACGATGCATTTAGACACGCAAGGTGATATTTGCCAGTTTTTCGGGAAAATAATACAAAAAGCCAAATTCTGAGAAAAAACGTGAGTCGAGGGCTCCTAAGAGAACCGTGCGTGAATTTCTCTTTCTGGCGCGCCAATCAGTCCATTTTTGGAGATGAAAAAGGATAAGGTTTTCCGGCAATCAGAGGAATCAAAGCTTTCTAGCATAAAAAAGGTATGATGGCGAGAGCATCGACATAAGAAACACCTTAAAGAGATGAAACTGATTTGATGTTGTTTCCTTGCATTGTAATCTTGTTGAAGGGGCGAGGGCCCGCTTCACTCAAATACGTCTACTCAACATGTGAAGAAGAAGTAAATTCTTATGGAACAGAAAAACAAATTTTACAAAAATATACTGACCTATAAAACGGGAAAAGTAAATGCAAAGATACCACGAGACAAAAAAAATTCTTTCCAAATGCCGAGGGAACATACAAGACACGAAACAATCGTAGGGAAAAGGTTTACATCGACGCAAAAAAAAAAAAAAACACTGGTAGATGGGGCGTGAAACATGATGTATGTAGGGCGGCGTAAGGGCCCGAGCGCACTAGGCTGACAAATTTTATTTGGCTAAACCAAAATTTTTTTCCGCCAAAATTAAAATTTGTTCATTGTGGGTGCACTGAAAATCAGCAAAATGTTTGTTAAGCACAAAGTGTCAATCACGTGAATGTACAAATTGAGCGGTACTTGGACCTGGAGATTCAGCTTAAACGTAACCTTTAGAGCCATAATAATTGTTTTCTGAGTATCCTGAGTACTGATCGTCGTGCACCTTCCCGAGGTACAAATCTTCTACCTTCATTGTTTAATTGCCTTGTAAAAATAAAATATTTTGGCGGCCATATGCTTGGCGTTTTCCTTTAAATCTTGGCTTGTAAACTGAAAAATATCTCAGATTTTACGCCTGACAAAAGTTTTCCTGCTCAGAGGCAGGACGACGGCGCCTTTGGAGATTGGTAAGGCTAGACAAAATTTGGTAGAAAAAAGATCACAGGGTGCGCTTGTCTCACGATACTGTTGACCGATTTTTTCGAAAAATACAGGAAAATTAGCCAAAATGCGCCAGGGCAGGAGCTCCTGGCCGGGGCCTTAATTTACATTAAGTGCGAAAATAATGGTGTGGAAATGATGAGTGGAAAAACGAAAAGAATAAGTGCAAATTAATGGGTGTGGAAATATAACACCTGTTTGTATGGAATCTGAAAAAAAAAGTTACACATTCACCACAACGCTCGTAATATTATACCCTGATAGTTGATAAAATTAACCATACGTGTAGCACATGACCTCGCTCGCTCTGATCCGTCATCGCCGAGAAGACACACAAGCCCTTCTAAATCAATTGTTTCCGTTGGTATTGCGTGACGAGAAATAGTTAAAAGCACGGAACAGGAATCATCAAGAAAGTTCGAAATGTTTGGTTGAAGATTTCGTAATTTGTGGGTACGAAATCAAAAGCCTTTCATCAAAAGTAACCATTGAAAGATCCACTGGAATATCCTGAATTTTTACAAGATGTTTCTGTTTGCTTTTTTAATGGTAATGTTTACATCTGGTAGTGCGTCGCTCGAGCTTTTCATCTCTCAAAAGCATGGCGTCGATAATTCAAGTTGCCTGCAACGAAACGCGAGCAAACCTTGTGGATCTCTCAGTTATGCACTTCAAATTTTAAACGAAAGTGCCTTTAATGAAGAAACAGTCTTTGTGTTTTCTATTGAAGACCGACGCTACAGTTTGCAAGAGAACGTTCAGGTTTTACAGCCTCGAATGGACAGATATATTTACATAACGTCTGGCAGTGTTTCTACAGTAGTACGTGGCCTTGATACATCAGCGATCACCATAGGGTTGCAAGAAGCAAAGGCCACATCTACTTTTAACATTCATGTGTCGAACATCGAGTTTGAACAATTCTCTCCCAATGTTGCGGCCGTCGTTATGGTTTGGCAGTCCAACAACATCTCTTTCAACAACTGTGAATTCCGAAACAACAGTCGATCTGGTTTAAACGCATTTGACAGCGGTGTTAAAATAGAGGAATGTTCCTTTGTCAATAACACCTCCAACATGCAAAAACTCAAGGAATTAGACAGTCGGGTAATCCCAACCTCCGTGTCCGTCTCTGGAGGGGCAGGGTTTGTGTTTGAACAAGCAGTTGGTTTGACTCTTGTCATCCGAAACTCAAACTTCAGTGGTAACTCAGCTACAGTGAACAAGTCAGAGAATTTTATTCCTCCCAGTCCATTGTCGCTTCTTCCTGGCTTGAACTTGATAGGCGGGGGATTGTTGATAGTGTTCGGGTCCGACGCAAGTTCATGTAGCGCTCTAGTTGAGGACTCATCTTTTGATCGAAACCACGCGACGTTTGGAGGAGGATTATATTACGCCTCCTCTCAGTTGGCTGCAGGGAATTCAATAGAAATAAAAAGATCGAGCTTCTCGAAAAACCGTGCATCGCAAGGCGGAGGCGGTATAAGCCTCACCGTTTCGGGTGCAGTATCAGGTAACGCAATCTGTGTCACGCAATGCGTTATCAGTGATAACTGGTCTAGAAGAGGTGGTGGTTTAAATGTATTTTTAAGGAGTTACTTTGGACCATTTACTGAATCTCTGATGCAGTTTAAAAACGTTACCTTGGATGGAAATAGTGGCCGAGCTAGCGCTGCTGTTCGTCTCGATACAACTCTTCCTGTTGGATTTCCTATAAATGTTATACCAGAATTTATTGATTGCATAATACAGCATCACAGCGCGAATTACCTGACTTACACGAGCCCGTTTATGAGTCAAAGGGTGAGCGCAAAATTTACTGGACGCAATATCTTCAGAGAGAATCACGGTGCAGGAGCTATAGAGTACCAAGAGGGTCGAATTCTCGTGAATGGCTCCCTAGAATTCGTAAAAAATTCAGGATCCTTTGGAGGGGCTGCTCTTTTAAGCTCCAGTCAGATTATTCTGCACCCGGGTAGTCAAATGATTTTCCTTCAGAATTATGCTGGTGGTATTGGCGGAGCAATTCTTGTAATCACGAGGTCGAAGTATGAATTTATTCATGAGTATAATCCGGATTGTTTTGTCACTTACAGCGAAGGGAAGACTGCACCATCCAAATGGAAGGTAAGATCTCCGAATATGTTGTCTTTAGAAAACCCTCAAGAACTGTGGCTCTCATTGATTTGTTACATCTCAGCCAATACGATGCTAAGCCCTTACCAGCTCTGTCCTTCAAGTTACTGACTGTTTATAGAATCTTTCAGCGGACCTCGTTTTATGTGGTTGAGCTGCTAAACCAATTGATCCGGGCTTAGGACCAGCTGCATTGCATGCAATGCACTTCAGGCGTAGTTGCACGAAGTGAAACACACCTGCCAGTGACCATTCTCACAGACGAGTACACTACAAAGATTAAACAAAGAATTTTCATTCAACTTTTCTCGATTTTTTCCCGCGATAATAGCCCACCTCGGAGCGTTTTTGAGCGCACACTATTTCCACCCATTAGCGAGCAAGCACAATTATGTGCAGAGCAATATCAGAAAATCAACGCGCACAAGTTAATCACAAAGATAACTAAACAAAAGGTTTTTTTTCTACTTCGAAAGGCAAAAGTGTCATTCGTAAAGAACAGTGCCAAAGTCAAAGGTGCCGCCGTATACATTTCGACACTTAGTGCCTGTCTGTGGTACGAGAAGTATCCTTTTCACAGTGTCCAGGAAGCAATCCGCTGGAATAATACGTTTGAATATCAAGATAATTTCATCCTTCCCGCTAAGGATTTTAAGGCGTTAACTGGACCCGAGTATGACATAGCAACTGATACACACCACTTTCAAGTAGAAGGGAATCAAGACATGAATGTAGAGGTAGGTTAAGCTCAAGCCCCCCTCTCTCGTTTAACCCTCTACACCTCAACATCAGAATGCACATTCTCCATACTGTTCTCCATACATTTCTTAAGGTGCTAACAAGGAGAATTTGTTTAACAATCAAGAGCCTCTTTAGTTGGTGATCATCTCCTTTATTCTCATGACCTTAATGTGTGATTCAGAAGTGATATTGTAGAGAGAAATTAGCTGTTAGTTACTCTTAGGGGTTAAAGAGTTAAAAGGCTTAAAGTATAAAATTTAGACAAAACTTTGTCCCAACTTCAAAGCTGTGCGAAGACGAAATTCATTCCAGTCCACTTGTGTCCTAGTGTCCGACTGTAGATACTAGTGTCCGTTCTTAGACACCAGTGTCCGATTAAAGATACTGGTGTCTGATTCTGGACACTAGTGTCCGGCTCTCGCCTTCAAGACATGACATGCTGCGCTATCAGTTCTAGCTTTTTTCTACAAACCGAAGCGCGTGCTTCCTGTAGGCCATGCTAAAGTCAGTAAGTGATGTTATTTTTCCTGCTTGTTCCAGCTCTCACCAGGCGAGGATGTGTCCCTTAACATCCAGGGTTACGATGAACTAAACCACACCATCTTCACCATTGCGACTTTGTCTGAAACGGGTATCTCTGACGCTGAACCCAAACTTCAACTGAATAACATCATGCATCTGTTGTCTCCCGTCACCAAGCAATCTTTACCGTTAACGTATCAGCTGGCCAACAGAACTGTATACAATGAGGTGAAAAATAAGTCAGTACATCATTTTCAGTTGGAAGACATCTTTTCAACACTCAAGAACAGATACATGTTTAACGTGACTGCAGTTCCTTGTAAACCAGGATTCAAATTTGAAGGGACAAAGTGCAAATGTGACAAAACGATCGAGGGTGTGCAAAGGTGAAGGCTTTCCAGTGTTTGTGTTTTTACTAACTTTGAGTCCGTATTTGGGTTCAATCTGCGTATCTGAGCAAACCACGCACCTACCCCCCCCCCCTTACCCAACATTAATCCTAACTTGTTATCAGTTGACTGTGGTTGGGATAAGAGAGGAATAAGTGCGCAGTTGCCCAGATACTTACTTTATTTTTCTCTGAAAGGCACTCATTACATGTTGGTTAATTTGCTGATTGGATTCTCAAGCATTTCGGACCTCCGCTGTGACATGTGTTTAACGCTATAACTCCCACAAGTGATAAACAAATACCCTCCCTATGAAATTCACACTTTATCCAGGAATTAGGTATTAAGAATACTCAAACTTATCAGGTGGAAATTGTTATCTTGATCACGCACCAAATTCTTGTAACTAATTTACAAGGAAATGTGTAGCAGCTAGAGGGGAGAATAACAATCAGATCTTGAGAGTGAAAGGGTTATAAAAGAATATTAACCTTTCCATGACTGACAATGTTCGCTTTTATAAACTTACCGACTTTGATAACAGATGTGATGACGGTGACGGTACAATCTACTTGAAAAAGGGGCAGTGGGGAGGAGAAGTCAATGGTCGCCTGGTAACGTACTTCTGTCCTCCTGATTACTGCCGCTGCGAGCGAGATGGCGACTTGCCCGGATGTGTATTCAAACCGAAGCATGTCGATAATCAGTGTAACCATAACAGGACAGGGGTACTCTGTGGCAAATGTCAGCAAGGCCTTAGTGTCGGTCTAAGGTGAGTTCAAACCATATGCATTCTACTGGCCATATTCTATTATTTACACCTACTTCAGTTGGCTTATAGAAGGTGGTTAAATCTCGATATCTATGATCATTACTGCGGAATTATTGTAAGTGTGGGTTGATCTTTTTATAGCTGAGGGAGCAAGCATACGAACTAACAGAAATGCATCTCGTTCAAGAGGAGTACCAATACTCCTTGTCGCTTCAATGAGCCCACAGTTATTTATCTTTGTATTTATCTTTCAGATCGGCAGAGTGTCTTCAATGTGACGGTGCTTATTGGATTATTGTTATTTCCGTCATCGCCGTTGTCGTTGTATGCGTCATCATCATTATACTCAATCCCAGCCTGTCTAGCGAGCTTCGAGGACCCCTGTTTTTCTTCCAGGTCCTCCCTTTCATCTTCAAACCAAACAATCATGTCGGGCGGGTAGTAATTTCTGTCGGAAACATACTCAACTTTGGCGGCCCTTTCTTATACTTCACGCACATGTGTATTGTAAAAGGGATGACGAATTTGTTCGCTGTTGCCATGGGATACCTGATGCCGCTTGTTACTCTTCTCGTCTTTATTATATCTTACATTCTAAGCGCAAATTTTTACCTCGTGAGATTCAAACTTCGTAAACATTCGAGCCTACAGTCGTTCTGGCTGATGACACTTTTTGTGTACAACTATCTCGCCGTTACGTCTTTCATGTTGCTGCACTGCCCCAAAGTTGGTGGGAAATTGATTTTCTTTTACGATGGTAACGTGGAGTGCTTCCGAGGGGAACATTTAGCAATGACCGTAGTTGCATTCGTGGTTCTGTTTGGCTTCGTTATTTCCCTGCCTGTAGTTGTACTTATCTTGACTAAAGGTTATTGGAAGGTTGACCCACAGTATGTCAACACGCTTATCAATGGTCTGCGCCCGCAATGTAGATGGTGGTGGTCAGTGGATATGTTTCGGAGGTTGTTATTGCTGTTTAGTTACTCGTTCATTCCTCATTGGTTCATAAAGCAGGTGAGTGTCATTAACAAAGTATGACTTTTACACGGAAATCTATTCATACTGAAGAAATCACGATGCTTTTCTCGGACATTGACGCACTACGCAACAATTTCTATTCGCATTTCTACTGGAAAACACTGAAAAAAAAAGAAAACAAAAAAACATCGTTGAAGCGCGTTTGATTTGACAATCGTAAGGTTGCCACAGAAATGAAAGTTCTAGAACTAGAGGCTCAATCATAACGGAATACTTTTTCGGTCGTTGCAAGAATCGGGGTCTACTTTGTAAGCCGAATCCATAAATACATGGCCCTTAAAAAGCAGTACAATTTGAGGCGGATGGTAAATACGTCTGCAACCTACAATGGAATAC
Source organism: Pocillopora damicornis (assembly GCF_964200805.1). Classification (NCBI taxonomy): domain Eukaryota; kingdom Metazoa; phylum Cnidaria; class Anthozoa; order Scleractinia; family Pocilloporidae; genus Pocillopora; species Pocillopora damicornis. The sequence goes on from NC_142680.1 coordinate 1,186,467, forward strand.
TTTGGTCTAGTCTCTGGACTTGTCTGGGGTATCCTTGCTAACAAATATTTTCATTTGTTTGCAATGACTAAAAGAGGAAAAGCGATACGCGCACATTTTCCCGTCCTCAGGTATTACAAGATAACTTGGTTCTATTAACACTTTAACTCCCATGAGTGACCAAGACAGAATTTCTCCTTACAATATCGATGCAATATCAAGCAGATAAGTGATGAAAATAAAGAAAAATGTAAAGTTGGCGATAACTAGTTGATTTAATACTTAATTCTCTGAACGAACATTATAAGAATAGTACGGTTGACAGAAAGGAGAATTACAAATTTGATCTGGGAGTTAAAGGGTTAACTGAGTTGATAATGTGAATTGGCTACCATAAAGACGTAAATCTCGTTTCGAATCAGAGCGAAGAGCTAACGCTCGAAACGTCAGCGTAAAAAACTCTCGCTGTGATTACAGCAAACATAAAACGCTCAAATTAGTTTGTATGTTTGGTCATTTAGGTTGTCACGATTATCATTTGCGCCTTCATCCTGACTGTACACAGCATGTTTCAACCATACAGGAAGAAACAAGTCAATGTGGTGGAGTCGCTGTACCTTTATATCCTGTGTGTGATCGCCATTATGCAGATCTTACAGGAGTCCGATTATATCCCTGATATTGTTTGTTCCTTCCTGATGATAATTACCACAATGCATGCCGGGGGATTGACTTGTTATAAAGCTGTAGGGTTCTTCGAGAGGAGATTCAAGTGTTTATGTCCAAAACCGTGTCCCAGCCGACGCAATTACGGTTCAATGGGGGAGACAGCTATCGACAGATCTATTGATGAAGCTCAGAGACGGCGCAAAGACATTTTTGACACGATATTTGATAAATCTGAAGATGATAACGGGAATTGATATGGCTGAAATTATTATCAAAATTTAAGTTTTTCCGGATAGAGTTATGGAAATAACATGAACCGTGCAGATCTGGAACAGGATTATATTTTAAAAAATTGGTACGATGGATAAATCTTGAATTAGTTCTAAAAGTTTAGTGGGACTTCAACTCGGAGGTGTAAGGGAGGAATTTTCCCGAATGACATCAACGCAACTGATTGTTAACGCTTGAATTGAAAGAAATGCATGGCAGACAGAGGTGAGGCTCCTGTTCTTCATTGGCAGCCCACTGAAGATTCGAGGATCATATCTTCTTTTAACATCCCTAAGAGTGACAAGGTTCTAATTTCTCCTTACAATATCACCCCTAAATAAAAGGTTTAAGTCATGAGGGTAAAGGAAATGATCAGCAACAAAAGAAGCTTCTGATGGTTTTACAAATTCTCTTTGTTAGAACCAAGGAAATGTATAGAGAGCAGTATGGAGAAAATGCATAATGATGTGAGGGTGAGACTTCTAAGAGTGACTAGTTATAGAAGAACTCTCACTAGATATTTTTAACACGGTTACGTTCAATTCAATGTTGATGGATGCTTTTCAACGCTCATACCATTCGACCACATGGCATGTGAAGTCATCAAAAAGTTTTTCCGTTTTCTTTGTTTTAAGTAGTTTGCTAAACATAGTCATGAGAGATCAATATCAGTATCTGGGCAACAGCACACCTACCCCTCCCCTAACCCAACATTCGCCCTAACTTGTTATCAATTTACTGTTGTTGGGTTAGGGGAGGGGTAGGTGGGCAGTTGCCAAGATACTGATATTGATCCGACATGGGTAGGGTATTATTCCTTTAACCCCTTGACCCCTAAAAGTGACCAGCATCAAATTTCTCATTACATTATCAGCACAGAATCACACATTACGGTCATAAGAATAAAGGAAATGATCACCAACTTAAGAAGCCCTTGATTGTTAAACCAATTCTCCTTACCAGCACGTAAGGAAACGTAAAGAACAGTATGGAGAATATGTTTACTGATGTTAGGGTGTAAAGGGTTAATTATCATCCGGAGTTCAAAGTAAAGGTCAAAGTATATTACATAACTTAATTCGTGTAAGAGTCAGAACAGAGAATTGATATTCCGATCACGGGGGGTTAAAATTGAGCGTGTGAGAAATACTTTACCCTGAAGAGGAGGTAGTTACTCATTTTTAGATGCGAGTAAATAAAATACAACTTGTACTTTAATTCAAGTTAACTTCTAATGCTAAGTAAATTGAGATGAGATGCCTGATTGATATTCAGTGTCGCCCACTGACATTGTGTCAATGGATCTAGTGGGATCATCGATCTTCTTTCGTATCGTTTTACGTTATGGATCGTTCTCACGCTCTAGGACTTGACCAAAACCCATTGCATTCTGTAACATCTATGACATTTACATCTATGCTATGAAAGCCTCACATCGTACTTTATCCATAAAATTTACCCAGCTTCATTACTTTAGTACATTTGAAATGTCGAAAAGAACTGAAAGTATTACAGAAAATTAGTGCAACAGCCCTAAGGGCGAATATTTTAATTCTTTGGAACAGTTTTTACTTCACTTACTCGAGGGTCTTAATAAGGATAACTAGAGTAATCGCCAACGGTCAAAACAAAATCCATGAAACCCTCATTTCAGGCGTCAGTTGCAAACGGGGGATATAAATCCCCACCCATGAAAAGTTGAGAATCATATTCTGGTTAGCCTTTCAAATTAGGGACCATCATTATTTGTTTCCTGGGAGGGAGGGGTCGGACGATTTTTTAGGGAGATCACATGGTTTTCAAGGGGAATAAAGGGAAAATCAGTCGTTGCGAATAGAAGAGAAAGGGAGGACTATAAAAAATTGACTGAAAATTTACTGCCATCATATGAACATTTCAGAGCCTCATGGAAGGGGATGGGGGATCAGGTAAATTTTTACTCTGACACAACCGAAATCCTCCGACCCAACTTCCCCCCCCCCCCACCCCCAGGGGATGGATAATGACCGTTCCCTCAGGTAACGTGAAGATAATTTCAGCTCGGTCCTCCTGATTAGTGCGCAAACATCAGACAACCCTTGCAAGGTCCATGAACTTTCTTTAAGGGTTTTTAATCTGACTCTAGGAGGAAACAAAAGAAAGATATTGCATAAAATGCATTGCTTGGTTACATAAAACTCTAGTTGGGATCACAAAAATATGTACTCAGTTGCTTTTCAACACTAATACTGTTCGCCTATGTAACAAACGCAGTCGTCAAAACCTTCCTTTCTTTTTGCTTGAAGTAGTTTGCTAATCATAGACTTGGGTAAGATATCCTTCTATTAAGAACTTGTTATCAAAGTCGCCAAGTTCCCAATTGTTGTTGACGAAATACAGCACTAGAGCGCGCTGAGACAAAAACACGGGGTTTTGAACAGATGGTAAGTGAACGACATAAAGTCATTACGCTGAAGTTTCTCTCTAAATTGGAGAGCCAGAGAATTACGTGACAAAATACATGACACGCGGCGAAGGGGGGGCGGGGGGCAGGTTTCAACCTGCTCAACCTGAGTAGGAAAGAAAGCTTGCTAAAAGTTTATAATTTGTTCTTCAAAATCTACCACTGACCATGATCTGCGCCTTCAGAGGGGGAGTTAAATATCGTGTCCATAATGTTCCTCTGTCTTTCTCTCTCTGCGTCCAAACTGTTCTGATCGATCTCTGTGTCCTCCAGCTGGTCATAGTCTCTGTGTCTTGTATTAGATTCAAGTCCTCTTCTTGCACAAGAGATCTCGAAACGCTTACGAAAGAATCGCACACCCTTATAAACAGTTACCACAAGTGCATGAAGTGCCACCGTGAACACTAAACCTAAGGACACGCCGTACCTAACCATTTCATCTTCAACAATTTGCATAATAGCTAGAGTGGCCAGAACCAGTAAATAGACAGACTCTGTAAAGTTAACACGAGGTTTCAAGTAAGGTTGAAAGTTACTGTGGACGGCCAAGATCAAGACGCACATCAAAATCATAAGAATCTGGGAGGAAAAATGTAGAGAAATACGGATTTAACATTAATTATTAATTAATTAATTTAATTAATAATTAGTTTATAATTAATAATAAATTAATAATTCATTAATATTATCAATTAATCAATTTTCTTAATACGAATCAATTCCAGTATCAGAGCAACTTCGCATCAACCTCTCCCCTAACTCATCAACAAGTCCACTGAAAACAAATTAAGGCTAATGTTGAATTAGGGGAGGGGAGGGGTAGGGGCGCAGTTGCTCAGATGCTGACAATGATCCAGAAAAACTCATCACTTAAGTGTTACAATTAAAGAAACCATAGCAAGACAGAATATCATCGTCCACGACCATTTATGTGATGGGAAGGTAGAATATAAATTAGCTTGGGGATTGTTAGTTATCCAGTACCAAACAATCTGAACTAAAATCAAAAGAATTGTTTAGCACACTATATTATAAGGAGAATGACTAGTGAGATTTTGGGAGCGAAAGGTTTAAGAACATGGAATTACCTTTAAAATAAATCTTCTTTCGAGATATCGTTCATTTTCCATAGCCCTACCTTCTTTGTTTGCCAGTTTGGGACGAACGCGTAAGTACCAACCACGAGAACTCTTCGACACAAATCCACTGACCACCACCAACGGCGCTCAAGGCGCAGACCGCTTGTCAGTGTATTCAGGTATTGAGGATCCACCCTCCAATACCCATTGGTCAGAAGAAAAACCATGATCGGTGGGGGGATCACAAGGAACACAAGCACAAGGATAGCGAGGATTGCCATTGGCAAATGGTCATCATAGAAACATTCCACGGTTCCATCATAGAAGAATACGTGACTGTCACCAACTTTTGGACAAAACAAGATCAGAAACGACGTCTCGACACAATAGTTGTAGATGAAGACAACAAGAAGCCAAAAAGATTTGAGCATCGAACGTTGGCGAAATTTAAACCTGAGGCAATAGTTAATGCTCAATAGATAAGCAAACAGGAATATCAACAGAGCCAGAAAAGGAACCAAGTACCCAAAGGCAATTGTGTACAGATTATTAATTTCTCTTACAATACATGTCTTCGTCAGATAGACTAACGGCCCTCCAAAGTTGAATAAATCCGCTAAAAGGAAGATGTAACTCCCAGATTGGCTGGTGGGGTCGAATATGCAAGGGAGAACTTGGAAGAAGTACAGAGGTCCTCTTAACTCGCTAGATATACCGGGATTGAGCCAAATGATGAGAACACACAAGGCCATGACAAGAGGTATAACCACGCCTAATACCCATCCTGGATTGCGACAATCGACGCACTCGTTCCATCTATAAAAATAGAATGTAAGGTAGTTAACCGTAATAATGCTGCCGAAACCCAGTTTAAATCAAACTGAGTTACCAATGATCCTAGAGAATTTGAAACTTCGGATCAATTTTTAACTTGGATGTCAAAATCAATAAGAGTTTGCGATGATTTCGCTCTGCGCGCTGACCGCCTAATTTAAAAAATTTGCGATACTTTCTCAACCAATCAGATGCAAAGCTGAAATAAATCGCGACATGGTCGCTTGCCTTTCTTCCACTTTTAAATCCAGTTACGTGTCTTTCTGAGGTAAAAGTGGCCCCTTACGAGATTTCAGGTGGTTTTCTTTGGCCGTTGGCCTTCTGCAACTCAACTATGGTCTGGTCTGGAAATATACCTCGTGGGAGAACATTTGCTGAGAAAACTTTACCTTAACCCCACGCTAGTATTTCCAGAGCATTTACCACACAGCCAGCCTTCGCGGTTCTTTGCGCATTGAGCAATACTGTTGGCTGGATCGAATAAACATCCAGGTAGTTCGCCGACATGTGTACACTTACAATACTTGTATGGACAGTAGTAGGTAACCAGGGTACCATTTTCAGTTACATTCGCCCAGTATCCCTCTTTCAAATAAACAGTATGTCCATTCTCGCATCTGAAGTTAACGGAAAAAATAAACAAATAAACGAAAAATTGAAGTTATACACTCTCTAAGTCGGTCAGAGAGGAAGTAAGTCAGGTGATCAGTCAGTCAGCCAGCCAGTCAGTCGTCGGTCGGTCTGTCAGTCACTAGATCAGTCGATAAGTCAGTAGGTTCTCATTCAGTCATCCGGTCATTCAGTCAGTTGGTTGGTCGGTTCGTCGGTCTGCCGGTCGTCACTTAGTCGTCAGTCGTTAATCAGTCGGGTTTTTTAAGTCAGCCTGTCAGTCGTCGGTCGGTCAGTCGGTTACTGGTCAGTCAGCCTTTGGTCGGAAGGTTGATCGGTTTGTCGGTTCACTGGTCTACCGGTTGGTCAGTTAATCGTCAGTCGTTAATCAGTCGGTCGGTCAGTCAGTTGGGGAGAAGGTGGGTAGATCACAAGCAAAACCATAATACAATTAACGAACGTAGTACATCATAGCAACAAAAACCTGCTGACCTTATTTTCGGCTTTTCACTTTTAGTTCTCACCTCGAAATGCCAGGAAGTTTCCTATTACATTCGCACGCTTTAGTGTCCTTGTTGAAATTAAATCCAGGCGGACACGTTTGAAGCTCCATTTCAAAGGAATATCCATTTGGTAAGGAAGAAAAGATATCCACAAATTGAATCCTTCGCCTATTCTTTTCACCTCTGTTTTGTGCTTCGTTGTAAACTGTCTCAGGAGCATTGAACGAAAACGATACAGTACTTGATTTGTTAGGCGAGAGCACGTACAGTACATTACTAAGCATCAATTTTGATGTGTTGTCAGAGCTGCCTTCTTCAGCCACAAAAGCAGTCGTATACACACTGTGTCCAAGTTCATCAACTCCTTGCAGATTCAAAGGAAACTTTTGACCTGGAGCGAGCTGATAGGGAGATCAAAAGAAAACAAGACCTAGTTTGTTGGGCTATTTACGAAAATTTCATCGGTTTGGTAACACTAAATTGGACATCGAAGAATGCAGGGTAAGTAACAAGCAGGCATGTAGGGGAGAGGGGAAGCGACGCAAGTAAGGAAGGAGCGGGCTAGAAGGGGTGGATGGGTGTGGCTAGATAGATGAATGAATGGAAAGACGAAAAGACAAAGAAACAGTTATGGCATAGACAAAACAATTAACTCAGTAACCTCCGATGAGAAACATGACGTAAAGTAAAGCTTACGAGCTAAAAGGGTCATCCTGTAAGAATTTATTTGGGTTCCAAATATGGCATGAAGCAAGCTACTATTCCCTGAAAGGGATTCTAGTCGATAGAGGGGTGTCTCACCCCCCCCCCCCCCCATCCCTTGCCCACTTTCAGCAATTCGCTGACAGTTTCCCCTCGCCCCTCGTCCATTCATACTCCTGGGTGAAAGAGAGAACAAGATGTCTTGCTAAAGTTTACAGTACAAACCATGGATTATACCTTCACAGTAGAATTATCTCCCAAAGTCGAATTGTAATTTTTTGTGTCTGTGGCAATATCATACTCAGTTCCACTGAAGACGTGTGGGACACCGTCGAAAACAAGCGAGTTATTTCTGTACAAAATATTACTAGACCAGCGGAGAGCTTTCTGCGGATCGTGGTACGGAGCCTCTTCAATCCACACACATCTTTGAAGAGAGGAGATATAAATAGCTGCTCCTTTTATCCTGCTGCTATTCTCGATAAAGGATACGTTGGTCTTAAAGGAAAGAGGTATAAAACAGACTCAACTAAATTTAGAATGTGATATACACTTGAATGACAAAAAATTCATAGTTTCAAGAGCTCACCTTCCATTTCGATGGGGGCAAGTAATGGTCACTATAAGCCAGGAAACAGTTAGGATTAAACTCGTGTATAAACTCGCTCATGATGTTTTCCCATACAAGTATCGCGCCGCCGATTCCATCGGCTTTGTTTCCTAAGAACATGAGTTCACTTCCGGGGTAAAGTATCATTTGACTAGATTGCAGGAACAACGCTCCTCCATGGGACCCCGTATTGTTAGCAAAAACCAGCTGTCCCTCCACATGTAAAACGCAATCCTGAAAACTTCCTGCGCCTCCACCATAGTTGCGCTGAAAAATGTTGCTTCCCTGAAACCTTACGTTCACCCTTTGACTTGTGAACGGACTAGTACGTGCAATACTCGACATATTGTGATTCTCAAACTTGCAGTTTATAAACTCGGGGGTAACATCCATAGTGCTTCCATACGGAAGCGCAGTGGTGAAGCGAATCGCTGTACTGGCATCGCCCCTATTGTCACTAAACACCACATTATCAAACCTCAACACGGAGTCGTTCGGTTTGTCATCATAGTTCATGAGAAAAACATTAACCCCTGCTCCTCTCCTCGCCTTATTTTCTTTCACGGTGCAGTTTCTGATGACACTTGTGATGCTAGACGCATTGTCCCACTGGGAGAATATCAGCCCCCCTCCGGTTTGTCCGGCTCTGTTTCTCACAAAATGCGAGCCAATTATCGACAAGTTGTTTTTCGACGCCGAGTTAGAGTCGGCAAAGTAGAATCCCCCTCCATACGTTGCCGAGTTGTTCGAAAACTTAGAGTCTTCTATCACAGCACGACAGTGTTCAGTCTTCTTCAAGAACACAACTAGAAGACCCCCACCTCCTGCAGTGAAGTGCGAGACATTTGATGAAGGTGCAATATACGATGCTGAATCATTCGTCACGGCCGAGTTGAAGGTGAAAGTTGAATTTGTTATTACCACAGAAAGAGGAACTGAAGTTCGAAACAGAAATCCTGCTGCACCACCGGCCGAGGTAAACCCTTCTTTAAACTTCTCGCTGGAATTGCGTCCATTTGAAGTGTTATTTTGGAAAATACAACTTTCTATAGTAACCTCGCTATCAAAGGCGTTAATCCCAGCCTGTTTGTTATGTTCAAATACACAATTCCTGAAGTTTATTTTAACAGAATTCCATATGAGGACAGTGGCGGCGAAGCGAGGGCCACATTGTTGAAATTTGAGGTTTTCTATGCTAATATTTCTTGTCTTGTCTTGTCTGATTTGAGTAACTCGAGATCCGATATCAAATCCAGCAGAGACATCTGTGCATCTAATAATGGATCCATTTGCGTGACTTGATTGCAGAACAATACCTCTCCTTGGGTTGGTTTGACTGATGTTGATCCGTTTGTCCAAAGAGTGAATGTGATCTTCGATCTGAAAAATAAAGAGTGTTTGATTGTGGTTCTCTTCATCCTCCATGGCATTTAGAGCAAATCCGACCGTTTTACAAGGTCCCGAGGCGCTCGAAAGTAGACAAGATTTGTTATCATGTCCGGTGGCGGTTGAAACTCGGATCTCCAAAGCACCCGACCATTCCACAACAATCAAAATGTAAATGACCATAACACAGCCGGCGACTAAGTCATTGAATCGCATTGTCGCTCAGTAACGTAGAGAGAGATGCGAGATTTACCCCCGACTATCTTTACTCAATCTGTCTACATAGATCGATTGGTATTCAATTTAAGACACAAATGTCACGTAATCGTGGCTTTCGCGATGGTATCACGCGGTTTTCGCATGACTGCTCTCACTTGGGGAGGTTACCAAGCGAAAACGACTGAGACTACCGCGAACACGCCATTTAGGATGGGGTGGATACAGGACACGGGGGCCCGGGAAGGATCACGAACACCACTGTCATTGCTAAATGGAAATCTTAGAAACATTTCACCGAGCCATCAAAAAAAAAAAAAGAACACGTTATTACTGCCAATGTTAACTCAGAAGAGGATCATGAACGATGTCTCGACGAGCTGACTAAATAAGGAACACGAGCAGGAGTCAAAATGACCTCAGAATGGAACTTCGGCGGAAATTCAACTTGAGACAGCAATTAACGCTTTCGAAATAAGCCAACAAGTAAAAGGAAAGAGCGACCTCTGAAAACGGTTGCAAAAAGATGATCTATTCCTGAAACGAGGTACGTATCAAAAAAAGACAACAATCGAGGACTTAAGTTAAAGGTGATTCGCTGCATAAATGGAATAATAAAGTCACCCAATAGAGAAAGCTTGGACAAGTTAAGGTCATATATGAAGGGAACGTTTTGGAAAAAAAAACAAAGGTCCTCGGAACTCGCTCGCATGTTTATTCTAAGTGTCTAAACGAACACTTAAAAAGACCTCTAAATATTGAGTTGAAGTTGATCAAACCAACAACCCCTTTTGACTCACTGTTTAGTTAGGATCCCTCGTGGACAACGAGTTGAAAGGAAGACGGTTTGCAAGGAATAGAGCAAAGGGATATCTCCATATATGATCATTATTTTCTCATGATGACATTAATATTTAAGTCAACAATAAAAACGGACCTCACGAGCTGAGACGGAGTGTAGCATTTCATATGGACTTTTATTCGATGCCTGATACACTCGTCTGCAAAATTTAACCAAGAAGCAGCATTTTCAATCTTTTTTAAAGAGGAATACAAGGGAACGAGAGGGGGAGGGGGGGGGGGGGAAAGGATGTATGAGGGGGTAATAATGCATCTTGAAAACCATGTACCTTCAGTCAGGGGAAAGACCCGAGTGTGTGGCTCCGAGGAACTAGGCCGTCGGAGAATCGCGCATTTAGAGGAAAAAACTAAAGGGGTAAATTTCCTAAGAAACTGTGGTGCTGCATCGGTGAGGGAGTATAGCAAGATAATTTGGTTTTATCAATTGAGTTGATAATGTAAATTGGCCGTAAAAAGTAAAGTGAAAAATCCTAACGGTGGCCTATTTGCATCATCAACTCAGTTGATAAAACCATATCATCTAATTACAATTACATAGTTTGGTCCACACGATAGCATAGTCTGCAAAGACTTTCAAAGAAAGTTAAAAAAATTATAATAAGCCGGTGCATGAATTGTTATTTCGCAAAAGGGATTGCGCAGGGAGGAGTTTACATTAAAAAAATGAATAAAGATAAAAGAAGGAAAGTAACAAAATTGGAATAACGATAGACGCACGCATCCGTGCTAGACTAAAAATATGTGTATTTTTGAGAAACGCTACATGTAGAAACCAAATAATGTTCGGCATTTAACCGAAAAAAATCGATAATCTGGCGTCAATTATGTGTTTCCTTGTTTCCGGTATCGTTCTTGGGTCGTTTCATAACGCTATTGGCGATATTCAGTTCCTCCGCTTTTTCCAACTTATATCTTCTCGTATGTTAATCGAAGGGGTTGTTATAATCTTTATCAGGTTCCAGCCTAAATTTGTTGGTAATATAATCAAGTCGCAGCACTGAGCTACATTGTGCCCACTTTCTACATCAGATCTGACAAAAAATCAATTTGACAACCCAATAACGACATAAAACTTGACATTTATTACATGTATCTTCCCAGAACATGCAGGCCGAAAATTATCGACAAATATTTCCGCGGACAATTTTAAACGCCATCAATTAATTGTAATCTTTTTAATTAAATTAAATAAAGACAAATAACATTTGGCTATGTCATGCATCGAACCAACAATAACAATGATGACAAAAATATTCAGAAGCACATCACTGAAGTTCCTTACGGCACAACAAACACAGACCAGCTGGTTTGGGGGAGAAACTGAAGCTATCTACATAACAATCGTGAGCGCATAGCCTTCGAATCTAAAAATAAATCTAAGATCTGCACCAGATATTTAAATGAAAAACCAAGATGTTAAACCTAATATAGACAAATTAACACTGAAACTCGTATTATCAGATATGAAACTCTCCCTTCCAGCTGCTGTACATTCTCTTGCCCTTTAACCCTTAAGATAGTGACTGGCATCTAACCTTTCTTTACAATATCATCCCTAAACCATATTAAGGTCACGAGATTGAAGGAGATGATCCCTTATAACAGCTTTTGATCGTTAAACAAATTTTCCTCGTCGGCACCTTGCTAAATGCATAGAGAACAGTATGGAGAATATGTCTATCAATGAGGTGTGAAGGGTTGAATATTTGCAAATTTGGATAACTTGTTTGCAAGATAAAGTGCAAGAAACCTTTGGGAATTAGAGAATAAAGAATTAAATAAACCTTTTCAAAAAGCCGGGAGTAACTGAAAGGTAATTTTTCCTTTAAATATCAAATTAATAGCCACCACGAAAATTGTGGGAAGATAGAGAAATATCAACAAGGGGATAAGACACGTAAGGAAGACAGTGGGGGAATTGGTGTCAAGTCTTTAACTCCCACAAGTGATCAACATATAACTTCTCCCTAAAATATCCATATATCATCCAGCAAACAGGTAATGACAATACTCAAACTTGTCAGGTACAAGTTGTTATCTTGATCTAAGATAAAACTCTCGCAACTAATTAATAAGGAAATGTGCAGCAGCTATCGGGGAGAATTGACAGCCAGATCTTAAGAGTTAAAGGGTTAAGCTTGTGGGAATATTAGGTTTAGGTTTTGTCACAAATACAGTACATTGGGCTATTTTACCATGAAATAAATAATTCATGCTACTAGTGGCAATTCAAAACTTCTACTCAGTCTTACTTCATAACCATGACTAGCAGACACAAAAAGTAGTTCAAAACACTATGCGTGCACAATTGTTAAACACTGTGGCAGCAGTGAGATAGAGAGACTTCTATACCACCCCTTAATTCCTCATTTAGCTACTACATGTATGTTAGTGAGCTAACATTAATTTCTTAAAGTAAATCTGTAATAATTAATTGATTCCTACTTCGACTTGTCTCACTGGGAGGTTCCTTCCCCAAAACCATGAGAATTTTAAAATTAATTCAGAACATTTGTTTACCATCCAAAAAATTTACATGCACACACAAATCCAGATGTAAAAGTTTGCCACATGTATCAATTCCAACCTTTTAACTCCCAGAATTGATTAGCATCTAGCTTCTCCTTACAATACCATGCATTAACCAGCAAACAGGTAAAGAGAAAATTGAAACTTATCAAGAAGTTATCTTTATATAACATTAAATTCTCCTAACTTATCAAGAAGGAAATGTGCAAAAGCTAGAGGGGAGAATTAACTACCAGATCTTGGGAGTTAAAGGGTTAAATGCATTTGATTGTCACTTAAAGGTTCTAAGAGATAATGATCTTACATTTAGTATAGTTACATACGCCTAAGCATTATCCCATCTGACAAGTACTATTAACTTAATCAACTTAAATATTAATTTAATATTAATATTATTACTGTTACTTTGAAAACTTGGTCAACACTTATGTGTACTGCATCATTATCCATTGAACTGGCAAGATAGAAGAATAACTTCAATTTTTAACATTTACACAAGTTTGTTGTTTGCCTTGCAATAAAAATACTAGTCACAAACATCACAAATTATTACACTCAGTCTCAGATGCATTCTTACACAAAAGCTGTTGTTAGATGAAGTTGTTAGTTCAAATTGTAGGCAAGATTCATATTAAATGTCTAAAACACCAGACTAATACTTGATATTATTTAGAAAAATTAAACTGTGCACATCTTGAAACTTGTTTTCCACATACAAAATAAATAAATATCTATATGTCTGGACACTGAAAACGAGAAAAATGGCTGAAGAGATGGCAAGAAATAAAAAAAAATCTGAAAATGAGGGCAAAATAAGAAACTTTATGGCAAAAATTCTCAGGAAAACCTGGGGTAATTCAGAATTTGGCAAGATTTAGTTCTGTCGTACATGACAAGTTACTTTTACAAAGATACGCACATGCAAAAGCTGCATGGGTTGACAACTGTTATGGCTACTCCAGATGAAATTTCAAGTAAGTTTATGTTAAGTTGATAGTACTATCATTTCTGACTTACACTGTGCATGCTTTATCAATATTATTATAGAAGAGTGGGCTCATAATTGGGGAAAAAAATTCTGGACAAGTTACCACTTAAACCATCCTTTTCAGCCACTTGTCAAGTTTTCAAGAATGGAAATTGAATTCTTTAAAATTTAAGCATTAGTATACCAGAATATTACAACTGAATACTGATTACAAACATTTTACACAGCTATTGACAAATTGAGACTTGGACAACATTGATCAACTGGCAATTTCTCACAAAATTTTACACAGAAGACAAGAAAGCAGCACACAATAAAATTCAGGATTTATGGAGGAAAACTATAATTGTAGCATGATGGACAAGGACAATCTAACCACCACTAGAACAAGAAATTCGCAGAGATCACATGAAAGAAATTGCAAATTGATCAAAGGGCTTGTCCTTCATTTTACACTGTAGCTTAAACTGAATTCAAATCTATATTAATTTAATACTGTTAAGCATTAATTTTGTTACTACAACCTTATACAAAACTATAAAACATTTAACTTCCTAAAATTTCTTCCTCTGATAATTAAAATATATATATATTGCCAAATGCAATAAAATAACATCCTAAAACATTAAACTATCAATTTGTCTGGAAAAACACTACAGGATCTGTCATCTTCAGGAGAGATTGAAATATTAGCACTTTGATTTTCATTTTAAAAAGAAAACCATACCAGAATTTTCAGTACTTACTTTGATAAACCATAAGAGAAGACTCAGGAGATTACTTGATTGCTTTACTTGGTGCATATTTTTTTCATATATCTGTCCAGTGTAACTTGTCCAATTTTAACTTACTGTAACAATAGAAGTTCTGGGTACACATAAGTGTGCTGGATTATTAGACTGGCAAGCACAAAATCAATGCAAAGACTACCCCAATGAATCATTATCAGCAAAGGAAAAAATTACAAGATATTTAGAGAGAACTAATTAGGTTTCAGTTAAATCATTCCTGTTTTTTTTTTCCTTCCCACAAGTTTAATATTTGAAAGAGAGTAAACTTAGCTATTATGGCAGGTTAATTGTACATCAAAAGGGAATTAAAAGACTTTTCCAATGTCGTTATGCATACGCCAACTCTTCCAATGTTCAAAGTATCTGTCCAGCAGAAACTGTTCAAAAAAATTAAATCTTGCCACACCACAGACCTGCCGTTGGTGGTACCATACTAAGCCTCGCACTGGCATCATTCAAGTTAACACTATTAGAGTTTCAAAAATTTGTTATACATTCTTGTTAGGGTTTATATATCTGTTATCAAGGTTTCTGCTTCACACTATTTATACATTGTATATTATTGTACACAACATTATACAGATCAGTTAAAAATGAAGTATGTGAAAGAGAAAAGAGAGTGAATTGATGTCATTTACATATAAAAAGTTTAGCTATCAGATGTAGGTACTATAACATAGAGCTAAGAGAAATATTGATCATTGGGGTAAAGGTATCTTTGCATAGCTAACAGAGAAATGTAAATACGCTTTATAGGTGGTAGACAACTATGCACCAATAAGGTTGACTTGATTCCAGCAGGTCTTTTCAACACAGGACAATTAAATGAAAGCCTTCCAATGACACTGCCACATTGCAGCACTTGACATGACAAATGTTAGTCACTGACAACAAGGACGCACATGATAGCAACACGAGCACACGTCCAATTATTACATGAACTTAAATTGATCAATTCGGTTTGACACAAAAGTCAGGCACCTCCCAGCATTATCACTGACATTCATACATTTGTGGGAAGTTCATCACTAAATGAGAACACTGTCCCCCCATAGAAACATCCATTAGCTATTCACACAGACTTGTACGGGAACAAGGACAATGACGGACATGGACTTAGGACACTGTTACTTGATCTGAGCAAGGACTACACAGCCCTCTATTCTTATACCACCTGAAAAAGAAATGTACACTTTCAAAAAAATTCCAATGAAAAATTTTGTAGTAAACAAGGCCATCTATTTCATTTCATTTACAATAAGAGATTGCAATCCTATTTAGTGTACATTGTCTCTTTTTTCAAAGAGCTTACACTACCTGTACATGCATGTCATTTTTGGGTTCATGCACTTTTTTCTGTGTGATATACATGAAGTTTGTTCCCCTTAGAAAGTCTAACTAACAGTTTACTCATTCTATGGAGTTAACGAATCATCCAAGAACTACAAGTGCATGTACAAATAAAATATTCAATGTAATGGGTGACTGTGTTATTTAAGTCTGCCATATTTGAAAGAGATCAGTGGTTTCATTACACTCACCCTGACTGCCGCAGCATCTCCTCAAACTCCATAGTTGGTGGATAGGCGCTCTCGCAGAGCTGCAGGAAACTGACTGGAAAATCGTTTCCAGTTTTCCTCACCAACCTGATTTTTAAAGCCATGAAGGATCTACAAATCAAGGTGATAGTGGAGAAAAGTTAACGGCAAAGCACATGGCAAATCAAGCCACGCTGAAAAATCCAAAGGGAACTCACCTTAAGGAACATATCCTTTAGGTCTGGTCCAGGGTTAACCCATGATGCTACAGCATCACAAAAGAATATGAAATCCTAAAACAAAAAACAATTTGCTTCATAAAAAGATATAAAGGTACTATTGTAGCAGCCCAATTCAACACAATGCAAGTACAGATAAGATAAGATGTATAATGCCCTCACCTGAACAACTCCACCGGGGTTAATACCAATCATGTTACAGATACCTCTGAAGGCAGAGTCTTTTTCCTCGTTGTCCCGTATATTCCGCAATGAAGTACACCTGAAAAATGACAGTATAGAAGATCAACAGTGCATGACTACTTACACAAAATATCATTTGGATATGTAACGCAGGAAAGTTTCACTCCTTTGTAATTTGTTTGGAGAGTTTCATTCCTAAGTAACCTTGGAACTGCTTTTTTTTCAACTTTATTTACAAAGACATGAAAACCTTCCCAGAGGAGATTCAAAGTAGTTGTCATCACATGGCCAGTCTTAAGAAAATCATATATAATATCACTTGATTCTATAGACTAATAGCTGTTATTATCTTTGTGGCAAAAAAATTGAAAAATACTAGATCATTTAGAAACCTAGAAAGAAACATTCACAATCTATCTATGGTACTGATTTCACTTGGCTTTGAAATACTTTTGCCAAAAGGCACTCTAAACCTAGTGGTTTGTTATAGAATAAACATATCTATCAATACTACAAGACTTTGGAAGAGGGACAAAACCATTTAAATTAAAATGGCACATTTATCAAACAGGCTGCTAGTTAAACTTGTTAATGTTCAATTAATGCAATGTACATAGATCACAACAAAGGGTACAACTGCATCATACTAAATCTTGCAGCACATACATTTACAAACACAGCACATAAAATTTATGACTGAGAACATTCAAATTCCACAAAAAAAAACAAACAAACAAACACAAAAACAACATGTAAATAAAAAGAAACACCAATACACACCACTTCTGAATAAACTGCGGTAACAAAGGTGCCACCTCTTGCGGACAAACTAAACCCAGACGACCGATTGTGATTGCTAAAAACACAATCATTAACAGGAAAAGAAACAAATTCATGCCATCAGAACAACGCTACACAAACATCAATGCAGTGGCTGCATTATTAGCTTAGTGAATCAATGACTCTGTGAGTGTTCAAAGAAAAAAAGATTGTATTGTGACACACATTTTGCAACATACACCTGTATAGACAACAGATTAATAGCCACTTAAGGGACAAATGATGACAGTACAACACCAAGGAGCTTTCTTGAAAAGCTGCTTTTACATGTTATTCATGCATTGTACAGTGTGTGCATAATCTTCCAGGAACATGTATGGTTAACAACAACTAACAGTTGTATGAACTCCAAAGGGAAACACAAATTTATTTTAACACCAAAGGTTAAATACAATTTTAATTGTCGATAAAATACAAAAAATGCACAGTTTGGTGTTAGTGTACAGGGCTACAGACAACCCACCCACCATTAGTCGGGCACATCTTTATAATTATGTTCCATGTATTAGCTCACTTGAGCTGAAGGGCTTATGTTAAGAAAGAAGTGAAGATGAGGAGGAGATGGAAAGACCAGAGCTAAGCACCAAGAAATTAACTATTACCCCTTTCATTCCCTGGATCTTGATATTGCCATACATTCTTTTATAGTTATTTTATATCTAAGAATTTGTTGTTAAGTTACACAATGTCCTTTAGATAATAGTTTTTTCCTCCACTTCTCGTCACCCCCTCTGTTGGAAAATGACTTAATATTGTCTGAAGAGATTCATTTTTGGTCACTTCTGGGAGTGAAGGGTTAAACCCAACAATTTAAGTTACTAAGACTCTGCAATAGGAACAATAATAACCTGTGTTTTCTTGCAGTGTCTTTGGAGTATGAGGTCTGTTAATGATGGTAATGAGTTGCTGTAGAACCAAGTTGATATACTGCTTCATATCTGATCCTATTAAAAAAGAAAATGAAGATTCAGGTGCTTGTAGTGACAAAGGAAACAATGACTTCATGAATGGACAGAGAATCAAAGTGCTCTGTGAGCAAACTTGTGAATTGACACATGATTTTTTAGATTATGTTTAATGTTATCTGGTTTAGGGAATTTTGTGGTTGATTGTCATATATAGAGTACGAGCAGTAGTTAAGTGTTCGCTAATGTAGCAGAGAAACAAAGTAACGTTGGGATAAGAAGGCATTACAATTGAAATGATCATGCTATTACATTTGACAAGGTGGATGATGTCATGTGTTTTAAACGTCTATCATTTTTGTTTCTGGTTCAAAAGAAAAGGTTGGAAGTAAATGTGGGTGAAAAGTGAAATTTACTGTCTTTCGTTGTAAATATTAGAAAATCAAGGCAATACTGTCTTAATGAAAACATTAATGATTCCCTCTTTATCAAATGAGACAAACGGGAACGAGTTTTGAGTGATATAACTAAGCCAAGCCTGCCACCGTCATTTTGGATCTCCGCCTGGGTAGATTTAGGTCACGTGCTAGGCAACGTATGATCAATAATAAGATAGAATTTCATTTCAGGCCTATTTATCAATTTTGTGGTGTGTAACTTTTGCATTTTAGTACGTTGTTTGTATGTTGAATCTTCAAATTGTCTTGAAACTTAAAAGAAAATTGTTCTTTAAAAATTCACTGAAAATCGGTAGCTAAAATTGTTTGTTTAGGTGTTATCTGATTTTCGTGTTAACTTGTTATTTCGTCAGTCGCCGGCATCTTTTGTTGCTTCTCACAGGAAAAACACACGCAACGAAACGTAATGATCAATTTTGTCCTCAATCTCACGCTATAACAGAAAAAGCTTTTGAACATCTGTAAACTCCAAGCGCTTCGCAGTAAGTGATATTTTCAATGAATCTTCGGATTGTTTTCAAGTTCAAGGACTGTAAATTACAATTTTATGAAAAACGAAGGTTGTTCTGTTATTTCAGTGTGAATCCTTGCATGCCTGCCAGTCGCTGGCGCCGCTTGTTGAAACTAAAACAAAAAAAAAAACTCCTTTAAGATTATCATTGGCTTCTTTTTCACCCCACCACTATTCTTAGCAACAAAGGTCGCCATTTCGTCTGTTTATTGCTCGCCAAAAACTATAAAATGCACTCAAAAGCCTAAAATCTAAAAAAAGTTTACAGGAATCGACCAATCGAGCGAGCGAGCGAATGCTATTCCCCACATCGTATCTATAACTCGCTCTTGCGCATGCGCGCAATTCACGAGTTAAAAATGATTGAGGAAGAAAAGGAGAGCAATTCAGATGTAAGAAAAAAACAGAAAGTCATGGGATAGAGCAAAGAATGGAAAAAAGGAAGGAGGAATAGATGAGCAAACAACACCCAAGTACAGTATATACAGGCAAAAAAATGAAAAAATGAATATGGAAGTAAAAAAAATAAATAAATAAAATGGTCTGATACCCAAGGGACAAAAAAAAAACAACAGATAATTCAGTATACATGCAAAAACCAGTCAAAAATATGTGTATCTTACCAAGCTGCACAGATATTTCTCCAATAGCCCAGGTAGCATTGTTACAAACTGAGATAAATTCTGGATTGAGATTCTGGCCTAAGATCGGTAGGAAGTCACCTATAATATGACAACATTATCAAGTTTAAGATGACAAAGACCAGCTATTGCCTTGACATGTCAATAATAAATACAAATAAAAAGAAGAAGCGGAGAAAATGCTGAAGGTATGACCATATTGAAAAAAGATACAGGTATACGTACCAATGCAGGGTTTGACATGTTGGAAGCAAGCTTTTGTCAAATCCCCCAGCAGTGCAAAAGAACTTTGTCTCACTTCAGGCATTTTGTCCTAGAGAAAGAAACAGTAAAACTCTTAAGACCATTCAAACTACACAGTGTATAATGCGTAATAAGAACCCCAAGCAAATAATTTTCAGTTTGCTTTCAATGAAAACATGTACTGCAACTTTTTCTGCTTCAATGAAAACCTTAGGCATTTACATACACCCTGTACATCAACATGTTCATTCATTGACATACCTGCATACACTGGAAAAGAAGGGTCATTGTGTTGCTCCTAATTATAAACTGTTCAATTTGCCCCTCCAGTCCCTCAGCCAATCCACTCAGAAGATCTAGGGCAACAATCATGAAATCCTTGTCTGGAGGTTCAAACTGCTCTGGATGAGTTTGAGAAGCCTGCAGAAAACAGTTACATTCAGGACAATGGCAGGATATGGTAATCTATTTTTGTTCTTAAGTTCTACACAAATACCTACCACACTTTGAGTTAAAGTTTGTTCCACTAATGACACACATCTCTGAAAGACAGGTTCGGCGTATGGAAAAAAGCCAGAACGTAAAGCTGTAGCTACAGAGGACAAACACTCTAACAGTGGAAAAAGGTCTTTGTCCTCATCTTTCAGCTGGTTCCACTTCTGAATAAGAGGTGGCATCAACATATTGATAAACTCAGGCTTGTTGAGGTGGTGACCCACCGAGTCAGCTAGTGTCCCAATAGCATCATACAGTATAAGAAGGTTTTTGTGCTACAAAAGAAAAGAAGAAAGGTTTAACATTACTGCATTTTTCATGAAAAGAAAAGAGACTGTTAAATCAGAAGCAAAGGGAGGCCTAGTAAAAAAAAACAACTCAAGAAGATGAAACACCTTTCAATTTAATTATTGTTCCCAAGGATGCATGGATACTTTGTGCAAGTATTGTACTGTACAATCACATTTAAAATAACAAAAAAACAACAATTTGTTTGGTCCTCCACTTCTTAATGCCATATAACTCAATTAAAAACCTAGTAATAATCACTGAAATACTGCTTTATATTTTTTCCTTTTCTTTTCTTGGGGGGAGAGGGAGGGAGGGGGTTAGCTTCAGCTGCAACAAACCTGATACTTGTTGAAGGCATAGACCAGTGTCTCTAGAATGAAGCTAAGATATGGAACAAGTTCAGTGCAAGCTTCTTCCTCCAGCGTGGCAAAGGCACTACGAAAAAGTCAGATCACAACTAAATTATAAATATGCACAGTGAATGAAAAAAAAGAAAAATTGTAACACTTTTGTACATCAGTGCTCTTGGACACTTAGCCATCAACTGAGTATGTAGAATTCCACATCAGTTGTGTTTGGAAAAAGAGAGGAAATGCAAGTGTCAGCATAAAAATATCTTAGATATTCTTGGAACCGCTCCTTTCCAGTGGTCTGAGACAGCAGATCTTGAGAAAACCAAATGACTATTATTTCATAACTTTGTATGTGCGATATAAGTGTTCAGTTTTGGGAATGCACAGGATATCACTAATATTAACTGACTTGGCTTTTATTGTTCAAATATTATCAATCTGTTTTGGTGCACCATGACAAGGCTTTGCCTATTATTACCTAACAGCAAGTGCATGTCCTACATGTATGTAGCACAGTTTCAAAAGACAAGAACTCTTCTAAATACTTTAAAGCTCTTGTTGAGGAGCATTGCCTCAAAAGTTTTCTTAAAAATGCAATGCCAATGTGGACAACATGACAATTAGAAAGACTGGTGGTACCTGCACGCTGCCTCCTGAACCCTCTTGTTACTATCCAAGATCCGTTTAAGGAGCTAAAGTTGAAGAATTTTGCTGAATAATTAGAGCTACAAAAAATGCAACCATGCAGTGCCCTATTAGCAGAAATACATCGCTACTGTCACTGAAATCAAAATGTAGCACCTACATACCTCTGTCATGAGACGTTGAAGGTATGCTTCATGAGGCTGACTGACAACCCAGTGTGCATAACGACTCAGGGTCCAGCACGTGATAGAGCGCACCAGTGCCTAAACAAAGCCAGATCAACAGGTAATGTATACATTGCAATTTATGTTCCTTGGTACCAGTGCATGATAATTTAATTCTCACTCACCCTTTTCTCAGAAAGAGAGTTTATCAGGAAAGGAATTAGCTCTGGCAGGTGAGGAGAGATGCCAGTTATACAACCTATACAATAAACAGAATCTTTTATCAGTATGCACAGTTTTGATCAGCGTATTTTCATGTAACAGCTTCAAGAAACAAATAAAGAAACAGGAAATTTAGATCTTGAGAATGAACGGGTGAAAAGAGTGCTCTGTAAAATATTTCATGTAATGGTCTAACAGCTCATAATGTGTTCAGTTGTAACATATTGTTAATAACATCAAGTAACCTTCTGCAATGGCTCCCAAAACAAGGATTCCAGATTCTTTAGCTTCCCAGTCTGGATGGAAGAGAGTTTCCTTCAAGATTGGAAGAAGAACTGGTAAAAGATCATCACGGAACACATTGGCAAGAACATCCAAGGCAGCTGCAGAGCATTTGCCTAAAAAAAAAAAAATTGAAAACATTTTTATTAATGTGTTGTTCACCAATGAAAAAAACAGACACAACGACACACTGTAGGTGTTATCAATTCCAAACCACTTACGCAAGTTCCAGTCTGAGAGGGTATCATCATCCATATCATCATCATCTCCATCACTGTCCCCCTGGAAAAAAACAATGTAGTGCAACTTAAGAAAAAATGAATAGAGAAAGGATGGTCTTTCATTGCCAATACTCTGGGTTAGTTGGCTCTTGAAAGAGATAAGGACTTAATTTAGAGTTTGAAAGCTTGAACATAAAACCTTCTTGATGAGATTATTATCCAAATTAGTACATCTACTGAGGCAGTGCTAGGGTGCTGGTCTTGTTTTCTGGTGGTCCAAGGTTCAAGCTACTCACTGGATTTGGTTTTGGTTACCCCAAACTCCACACTTCCCTTTGTATATAGCCAACTGATCTGCCTCCTGCCAGTTAGGGTTCTTAAACACTTTGTTTATGCTTATTTACAATGTTTACTTTCAATTTGAGGACCACAAGTCCATCAGATTGTAACTGTTTAGTGTTACCCTCAGTAAATTAAGTGTTATTACTATCATTATCATTATTATTATTTCAGGAAGAGAGTGCTCCACATTGACCAATATCTTACATCAATTTCTCCATCTGCTTCATGCTGCTGACTGTGAGTCTTGGACTTATGAAATCTTGGTCTGATGTCCTGCTCACTGTCTGGAACAGACTCGTCATCTTCATTATCAGCCTGAAGAAGGTAACAAAATGAACAAATGTCTATAGATTCCTCATTTAGTACATCAAATGAACAGATAAGGAAGTACATGAGGGCAAATAAATCACGCAAACAAAAACCACTCACCTTCAG
The DNA here is from genome assembly GCF_964200805.1 of Pocillopora damicornis. NCBI lineage: Eukaryota > Metazoa > Cnidaria > Anthozoa > Scleractinia > Pocilloporidae > Pocillopora > Pocillopora damicornis. Next base: position 1,209,944 of record NC_142680.1, read on the forward strand.
AAGAATCAGATCAATCTCTGAATACCTCATACCATTTACCAATATTGGTACCAGCCTGCAATTTGACAAGAGCACAGTTCTTAAAGCAAATTTATTTCATTACAAATCATGGACAAATCTTCATCAATTTCTCTAAGTTTCTCACTTCAAGCTTTTTATAAACACGAGGTGTGTGAAAACCTCCACCTCTGCACAATACAATTGAACCTTGGGTCACACCAGGGAGGTACATGAATCAGAGAAAATAATAAGTACAGTTAAGGATAGGCAATGGCAACACACCCCTCAAAAAAAAAAAACAAAAAAAAACAAAAAAAAACACACCCCTCAAATACTAAGAGTATCAATTATGAGACAAAAATGTTTCACTGTCAGGACTAAAATGAAATACTTAAACATAATTGGTTATCAGCTGCTCAATTTGGGCACTAACAGCACAGGTCACATGTCATTCCTGTGAGAGCATTTGTATGTACTGTTACATAGACTACCAGGTTGCAAAAAGAATATGTTAAAATGCTTGTTGATGTACCTATGAAGGTGTGGGCTGAGAGCCTCCTTACAGATAGGTTGCTCTGCCAGTGTCAGCCAAAACTCACAAGCTTCAAGTGATACATTCTCATCTTTGTCTTGTGTCCTCATCAGCATGTACTATAAAAATGTACATATAAAAAGTATTTCACCCCACATTACATCTGTCTCTTGTCAGCTAAGATACAATATATACTCCTTAAGGACATCAAACCTACTTTTAGAGTAATTATATTTATCAAATACTGACCTCTACAATGTTATTCATATGTGGAATTAATTGGTCTGCTCTGACTTCCAAAAGCATAACAAGGGCTCTGCACACATTCTTTCTTACTTCTGGGTCTTCATCTCCCGCGAGGGCAAACAGATTCTACAGAAACAAAAGATTTTTCATAGATAAATACTTTTGTATCAGCAATGGTGGTAAATCCATTTCATTTATACATACAAGTGAAGCTTTCTATGTAAATTCTTAAAGAGATTTACTCAGCCTATAATGTACAGCAGTGGATCAACCTGAGCACATAAATATTATGATCAGAATTACTCAACAGTATCTAAAATCAAAAGACAGGTTCCTGTATTTGATGTTTCAAGAACTTATTTTTTTTAAGAATAATTGTCTTAGCAGATAGATTCATTTGTTTGCACATCTTTAAGATATAACACAAACGCATTTCTATGGTAAATAATTATTACATGACCACACATGAATATTTGTAAAACTATATTCAATGTAAAACTGTGACAGTCCTACCTCAATAAATGTCCCTATGTGAACCATAAGGGCCTGTGTTCGTGTAACAATAAACTGATTTACACAAGCAATAGCATGAGACCTACAAGGAAATTGAACAAGAATATTAGCTTTTCCCTGTAAAGCTTGGTAGATGACAGCTACATGTATAGCAAACATAAATGTCTTTTTACCTTATTTTTGGGCTTGCATGGCGGAAGAATTGCAGAAACTTTGGGATCAGTACAATGAGGGGTCTATTAAGGGCATCACTGTCAAGTTGCTCAGCAGAGTCCTCACAGATCTTTTGCAGAGCTCCAAAAGCTCCCTGCAAAAAAAAATTAACAGAGAATTAACCACTTATCTATCTGACCATTGTGCATGAACCCACGCTTTCTTCCAATATTCATTTATATTTTATTTGCCATTATATATTACTGCCAGATATAACAATTAATGAAGAAACAAAAAAAGATCATTGACAAGGAAACCTAATAAAAACCATTAGGGCTTGTAACCTCACACTCCCTCACATGTAGTTAAAGATAGGTGAAAATATAGATAACAGATTTGGTAAAGATCTTGGAAATTTTACCTAACACAGGCTATCAGTGTTTGTCCTGTTCTGTAAATTACATTCTAAGGGCCTATTTACACGGTACGACTTTGTCGCATGCGACAAGCTTACAACACGAATTGTTTCGTGTAAATCAAACCTACAACTCGCTTACAACTCTTAAGTCATGTCGTAGGCCTGTCGTAAGCTTGTTGCATGCGACAAATTCGTGCCGTGTAAATAGGCCTTAACAAAGGTATCTGTTGATCCATATGAACAATTTATAGACAAACAGAGTAAAAAATTAGGAGTTCAACCCCCTTTAAGAACTGGAATAGTGAAGGCTAAACTCAGAGTCAGAAAATTCTCTGACAAATTTCCATAATCCGAACTACTTCTTTCTTGTTTCACAATTTCACAAGGGATAATTCTTTGTTACTTTACAATTTTTCATTGCTGCTATTTCCTTAACAATAATAGGTCAATTTTATCCACCCTTCTATTTTAACATGATTAGGAGATAACACCTGGGTATTGTTTAGCCAAAAGGGTCCCTGAATGTAACTCGAACATTATTCTTGCTATCTGATTTTTCTAATGTCTGAATCTTTGATAAGCAGATTGTAGCATTACAGCCTTTAATGAAATGTAACAAAGAATAACATGACTAGAAAGATGGTAATAAAACTGGTATAGTTTCCAATCAAGTATGAACATCTCAAACTTGCTCATGTGGGTTTTTTAAAATTTAATTTGTGGTTAAAAAAAATTCAAGAATAACTGTGTGTGCAACCCAAGCACCCAGCCTGCAGGGTATAGCAAAACTCAGTGAGATCTTGTGCATGCAAATGTGATTCTGCTGTGTGAAATTTATGGTATGAAAGGAAAAAATTGCACGTATAACTGCCATAATCTGCAAATAGGCTAAGTGGCTGAGTCATGATTAGCAAGTTACAACCTCCCAGAGTTAAAAAATTAACAGTTACTTGCAATTACTACTATACAATGCACACTGCAGGTGTATATTTAATAGATTAAAAATCCAAACACTTGTTTTACATAAGCCTGTCAATACTAAAAATAATTTGAAATAATAAATCAAAATAAATTAGCGATGATCTCACAGATAATCTGTCTCTACCCGATATGTTATTAACACTCCTCTGCCAAAATGACATCTAAAAAATTTGATTCATCGATAAAAAAGTTCAAAAATACACACATACACTATATAAATTTCTAAAAATTTAGCACTGGAAATTTGCCAGCTCTAGATCTTATGGAGAATCAATGCTCACCTCACAGACATTATAATCCTCGCTGTCTAACAACTGGCACAACGTTGGCAATAGTTGAGGCCAGTTTGTCAGATCGCCTTTCGCCGCTATAGTTGTGATCAAGATACCAATCGTAGCTCGTATGAGAGGTGAAGGATCCCCAATGGCCTCGAGGCATTCTGACTTGATAAATTCTTTCACTTGGTCAGGGAAAGTGTGATAATGAGATTTAACGTTGTTCTTGAGAATCAAACCCGAAAGTGAACGAGTTGGTTCATCTGAAATAAAAAAGAGATATAATGAAGGTTTCACAAATTGATTTGAAACTTAGATTGGCTAGAAAATCACTGAGATTTAGATTAATCGAGCGGCAACCGGAACTGAGCTGAAAAACACCTCTAGCTTACATCCCGTGAAACACACTAACCTTCGCTCTTCAACTTCGTAAGAACGAATATCAGGTAATTGTTGAAATCAGGGAATTGATTCAGAGACTCAAGTTTCTGAAAAAGAGATATGTTAAGGAATACAAGAAAAATATAACGACGTTAACACAACCGGAGAGCACGTGTGACGCGCCAACTTTCAACTGTGTTACGTCCTATATCTCGTCTAATTCCGCATGAAAACCAAAGCAAACACTATATATGGTACAGTAAAGGATACTTGTTGAACTGCTCTTTGTACTTCAGTATTTGGGCTTTGACTCTCCTTCAAAAGCTGTATAATTTGCTGTAAACCGTCCTGATCTGGTTGCCACGCCATTTTGCTTTTTCGCACCGGCTCCTACCCCTGCACTTCTCGTCGGACTCCCCAAACCGTCGGTTGTCTTCGGTATCGCTCGGCTGTTGTCGGTCTCACAGTCTTAAAATAAAGCTCGGTCTCTTTAGTAAAAAGTCTTACAAGGCAAAATTTCAATCGCTTTGTGGATTAGCAATCGTCAACTGAAAGCAGGCAAAATAATCTAACTCATAAGTATTACCAAAATCCCAGTGCTGCCTCGAAAATTATTGCAAGGAAACTGGTGACGAGAATTTAGGAAAACACGGAAGAACTTCCGGTTTAGCAGTTGTGAATATTTTTTTCCCTACCAGTTCGCTTTTAAACAGGAAAACAATCCAGCTAAATGGAATGTAGTGGTTACGCTCAAAGGAGATCAGATGCAAGGAAAAAAAGGTATGATATGATGTATCCTGGCCTGGGTAATTGTCTGGAGTCAGTGTTGAAAAGGAATTTATGGACTCAAAGGGAAGTATTTGAAGGTTCTTCGAGCTCATATCGGTGGCTAGTAATCGCAGCTGATGAGGACGGTGTTGTAACCTCGCATTTCCTAAATTTCAAGTACTTTTATTGCTTTGAATCCGTTGGTGTCGGTACTTTCATTTTTCGGAATATTTTAGCCTTTACATCGAGGAGGTCGAAAGCCGATCGCTTCGTAACCAGAGCATACAAAGAACATCTGAGTGGCAGTTTATACCTTTGACGGTTATGATTCAATGTCTACCCGCGCCCCATACCACCCCTTCTCCCTCCCCTTCTCTAAGCCTGCGTGTGGACCTCTGCTATTTCTGCAAAGAGGTGAGTTATGATGAAGTCTGCAAGCAAGTTACCTTGACTTTGTTGAAGTCCTACATGTTATAACTTTCCTAAAATGTTATAAAGTCCTAAATATAATAACATTTGGTTCTAAATGTTACAAAGTCCTATATGTAATAACATTTGGTTCTAAACGTAATAAGCCTTCAATGCAATCGTCTAACTGCGCTAGTACATTTTTGTTACAGCGGACATTCACATTGAGATGTTTAAGTAACAGCTGTTGCATCAAAGAATCCTCTGACCAATATTCATAGCATATTGCGGGCTCGCTGATATCAATCAGCGTCTTTTTATTTACCTTGGCTCCACTAAACCCTTCCCCCCTCCCCCTCCCACACTCACTCCCATTCTCCCCTATAGAGGAAAGGGCTCGAGATTGAAATGTCACAGAAATAAGAGCTGTAAAATTTTTTTCTCTCTGTTCACCATCAGCTTGTTGACTTATGTTAATAAAAAATACGTGTCGATGTCGTAGGTGCGGAGCAACCAACGACAACCGCCGAGGAAGAATCACAGGGGAAACTTTCGACTTCGTGGCAGTTCCAAAGGATCTCATGGGTTTTGTGATTGGCAAGAAGGGAAGTTCGATAAAGTTAATAGAGACAGAATCAGGATCAAGGATCACTTCAGACAGCGATCAGGGAGGCTTTTCAGTAAGCGGCAATGAAGGGCAACGCGCACGCGCAAAGCAACTCATCTATCAAAGAATGGTTGGTATATGATATAAGAAATTTTACCTCAGAGAGGACTATTATTTTGAATGACGCAATTCAGATTTTTATCTCGCATAGTAAAACATTACCGCCTTCAACATGAAACCACCCCTTAACCGCTTAGAAGTGATTAGCATCTTATTTCTCCCTCCATTATCACCCCTGAATCAAACCCAGGAGGTAAAGAGAATAAAGGAAATGATCGCCAACTGGAGAATCTCTTGCTTGTTGAACAAATTATCCCCGTCGGAAAAAATGGAAAATTATAGAGAAGAGTATTGTGAAAGTGCATACTTATGTTAAGAGTGTCAAGGGTTGAAGCCGAATTCATGTATTCATGTTGAGATCTCATTGGCTATTTTGGCCACTTTGTTCTATCGCTACCCACAGTAATTTGGTCAACAGTTTTAGTTTTACCACATACGCTCTTCGAGGCCCCAACGTTACATGCTCTATTTTAAAATTTTCTTTCAAAGGAGGAAGCCCAAACTAAACGTGGGAGGAAGGGATATCCCCGACAACTTGTGAAAATTCCGAGTGGATTCGAGAAACACGTGAAAGGAAAGGGAGGAGACAATCTTCGTAACATTTGCACAGTGACTGGAGCACAAGTACTTCCTCGAGGAAATAAGCTCTTTGAACTGAAAGGAACAGAGAAAGAAGTCCAGCATGCTGAGTTACTGATGAAGCGAAGAGTGGTATGTACTTATTAATTTATTTTGCATAAGAAATTGTTACACCTTGGTAACAGAACAACTATGTAAATATGGTTCATCAGCAAAGCAACAAACAGTAAAAACCTTGCTTACACCTGAAGCTCTTGAATTCCACGGAAATTGCGTACAACACCTGTAGCCCTATTTTCTCAGCTTGGTCCTCACTGCGCGTGTCAAAACAAATGGTTGATCTAGCATTAAGGAGCTAGAGCACCAACGATTTTAGAAGCAATTTTTTTCTTTCCTTTTTCATGCACAGGCCTCAGCGAGGATCAAACCAGACAAGATGTGCTGTTACATTGACGACAGGAATCTATCGAAGGGTTGTGAACTACAGCTCGTGCCAGTTGAAGACGAAGACCGCATGGTGTTGCCAGGATCACATTCACAGTATCGGCTGAAACCGTTGGAGGAATACGAATTGGTTTGTTAGTTTTTCTGTTCGTGTTTTTGTCAAGACACGCATGAAGTACTGCAGAGTGTATTTTCAATTATATTTGCTTCTTCTTGAAACTGAGCTGAACATATTAAGTTCCAAGTAAGACTCAGACATTGTAGTAGCCTAACAATAAAAATATGTCATCTAACAATGCAATAACTTATGGCGGGAGATATTTGATTCAGTAATCCACGGTCATTAAATAAATTTCGGATCGAACTCAGTACCGAAGCAACTGCGTACCTACCCCTCCCCTAACCCGACACTAACCCTAACTTTTTATCAGTTGACTGTTGATGGGTCATGGAAAGGGTAAGAGCACAGTTGCTCAGATGCTGACATTGATCTTGAATTTCTGTGAGTTTTCATTAATTTTTTCCAGTTGATCGCTATCTTTTCAGTTTCGTGGAGCATGTAGTCGAGGCAAAACAGTTCCAAGCTATCAAAACGACCTCATAGCAAATGCACTTGAGTGTCTAAACAAGATCAAACGTGGAATTGAGTCAAACAAATTTCACGAAGCCGACATGTGGTGTCACGTTGGGACCGTTATCATCCGAGAGCCTGATGAAGGTGAGAACTAAATGACAAAACAGAATAAGTAAGACTTAATTTAAGTATCCTTTTTCATGACAGTATCAGCTATGATCAGTGTACACGTATAGTAAACCAAGACGCTGTATGACGAGACACGTGACGTGTTGTAAACGAACCATAGAGTGCAATACATCGAGCGTTCCTCTTGCGACTGACTGCTTATCCAAAAAACCCCTTTCCTCCGTTAACACACAAGTCAGTTTCTCATTCAGACCCTGAATCATCCCCAGTCTTCTTTTGAGTTAGATAAAAGGCCGCAACGTCGCTCGAGTTAGCACCAGTACGACAAAGTGAAGGTTTCCCCTCATGCACCCCACGTGTGCCTCCCTCGTTATTAAAAGTAGAGAGGCGATTAGAAACGAACAAGACTCAGGCCTATAGGAAATTCGCGGGAAGATCAATGAAGCAAAGGAAAACATGGTCACAAGCTCAGATTTTTTGGAAAATTTACCACGCCTCTTTGTTGTCTGTAACTCTTTGTTTTACGTGATCTTAAGTAACCACTAACTAAATATTAACAGTGGATGTTGGAGAAACATGGGATATTCAGGAGGCGGTTGACAAGCTCAAGAAAAGGGATTGGCGCCTTGCGTTCAAGGAAGGTGTGCTAATCAGCAAACACTTGTTACAGGAGACGTTTGGTTCACCAAAGACTGACGAGGATTACACGTCAAGATACGATCTAACTTTCATTACGCCTCAAGGCAGATCACTACGATGCAAGGTAAGTTGACTGGAAGAACGAGTTGTCCCAAGGTGTATCGGGTACGTTACGCAGCTAAATTTTCTGCTCTAAACATATTTTCTATTTGTGACTCTTCTTTGATAAACTTGTAATTTAGATTGCTTGAACCTTAAGGGCGCCTTGACTTGCGGCAAGGTCCACCTCGCAGGTAAGGCGTCACTGGACAACGCACGGATGAGGAATGGTCTAACAGAGGCAAATAAAACTCTACTAACAATGGCAGATTGAAATTGTTAAGCCACTTGATGATAACAGCCCTTCTTGCTCCTATTAGGTGTGGGTTGCTAACCAAGATGTGCAAGCAAAACTCGAAGAAATTCCAATTCCATTCAGTGACATCAAACATGTCGTGGAAGAACTTCATTTCGATGATGAATTGACAAGATCACGATGTCGAGGATGGTTGGTTCTGCCATCGAAAAAATATCTCCAGGCCGATATAATTTTTCCCGGCTGCCAAGTCGATTGCAGACTCATGATAAGACCTAAAACAAGTGAGTTTTCTGATTTCTTTGTCCTCTTGATGGTTTGTTAATTCTTCTGGTTAACTATTCATCTCGACCGCAATAGGGACAGTTTAAAGAAACTTTTGACACAGGAAAAGTCGACAAATGATAACTACATTTTTCTTTCCAACCCCAATAAACATTTGTTAGATCAAGAAGGCCACGGGACGGAAGCTGTCTCTTCCGTCCAATTTCAACGAATAAGTTTCTCGGTGGAGTGCCATAAGCTCGATCCATTTTTGAAAAAAAATATATTTTAGTTACAGCCATTGAGTTACATAACAGCGGAGATGAAGAGGTGCAAGCAAAGGTATTAGCTGATTTTCTGTCCAGGAAGTTAACATTTACAGTACCTGATGGATTGCATGTGCCTAAAGAAGAGCTACCGGCGGGATTTTTATTCAACCATATGCGCTGCTCCCGTCGAACATTGTATGAACCACGGGAGGGGTTCACTTTGATAATTTCTGAAGAAAGCACTTGGTGTAGTGACGTCAGAGGGGAACAGAACAGAGAAACAGTAAGAACTAGTTATAGAAATATTCCTTGATTGATGTTCAATATTGTCATAAGGAAACCATAAGGTCGAAATCGCCAATGCTCAGAGCCCGGAATGCATTGATGTTTCTGTTCCTCGGGAACATCAAGTGGCCCCTTTTCCCATAAACCCTTTCACTCCCAAGGTCTCATTAGTAATCATCCTTAGGGACCGGTCATTCTTCATCGCTTGAAAGGGGGGGGGGGTTGGGAGATTTTGGTTTAGTCGCAAGAAAACTTGCCTGTTTTCCCATAATACTCTGTAATATTCTTCTGATCGTCCTCCTCGGCCGTTATAAGAGGTCAATTCTCTTTAGTCCCCTTTCTATACTTTGTTGAAAAATCATGTGAAACCCCTCCCACAAAAAATCCACCAACCTCCCCCCCCCCCCCCCGTTCTTAACCAGGCGATAAACAATGGCTAGTCCCTTACTGTTATACAATTCTTAAAATCCTCTAATTGATATTTTCTTTATTCTCATCACTTGTCTGCTTGATATTGTATAGATTCTGTGAGGAGAAATTCTGTCTTGGTCACTCATGGGAGTTAACCCTTTAACTCCCATGAGTGACCAAGAGAATTTATCCTCACAACATCAGTACAGTATCAAGCAGAGAAAATTTATGAGAATAAAGCAGAATATAGTTTAGGGGACCTTAAGTTGATCCAATACTTAATTCTTCCAAGTAATATCAAGAGATTGTATGGCAAACAGTAAGAAGAATTACTAGTTTGATCGTGGGAGTGAAAGGGTTCAAGGGTTAAACATATTCAAATCCAAGAAGTGTCCATTTCTGCTTAACAATGATGATGATGATGAAGGTTTATTAAAAGTATTCAAAAATACCCGTTCTAAGGGACGTCCATTGACGCACAAAGGGCCAAGATCTGGCCGTGTTTTAAGCGAACAAATCACAAGTTCCTTGCACTTCTTTGGGTTGAGGTTCATATTATTGCGCGACGACCACTGTGCAATGGCGTCAAGATCTTTCTGAAGGGACGATGTACCGCCTGATGGGATGACCTCGGATATTGTTAGGTCATCTACATATTTCCAGTGGTTCGATAGTAATGGAGTTTCAAACGCGAGATCGTTAATCATCAGGAGGAACAGGATGGGGCCAAGCTTAGTGCCCTGCGGGACTCCAGCGTGCACGGGCAACCAAGGGGATACAATGTTCTTAATCTTATCTTAATTCTTAGAATTAAGAATTTCCTTGAGTAGTTGTAAGATATTTTGATACGCTTTTGTCGTTTCACGTATTTGCTTGCTTTTAGACTGATCTCCACCTTGGCCGGGAAGAGTGGGACCGAGCTCTCAGTGGTAAAGATTGGGAACCGGAAATGATCACCTCCAAACTGCCCGAGTTTCTTCAGTTTGTCTATCAGGTTCAAGATTTTCTAACAACGAGTAACTGCAATAGCAGAGGATGAGCTTTGGGAAAGGTGGAAGAACTTCCAGCCTTAAGAGCTCTGAAGTTCTCTTTAAGCTCAGTTATGTGCTACTTTCCATATCAACTTTTTAAAGGAGAAAAAAAGTACGGATAAATGACAAGTCTTGGTTATGCTCACGGTGGAGCAGAAGAAGTTTTAACCTTAATTAAACAATTTTTTATTGAGCGAATCCAGTCATGAAACTTCGAGAGCAAATCCTTCCATAACTTTTTGCCCGCGGGACGGCGTTCATTGTGTCCATCACAACGAATTGCAAATTCATCCCTTTCTTTTTCAAATTTTGAATTTTTGATACGTTTATCTGCTTATTTCCTTATGTTTTTTGCTCTTTGGGGGGAGTTTTAGCTTTTTCAAAAAAGTCAAAAATTAATAAACAAAACTTTGTTTCAATACTTAGTTGTTACAGTAGTTGCTCTTTGTCCTTTCCGTAAAGCAGCTTAAACCTGTTTTGTCTTCGAACTGTTGGATGCGAAAGGAATTCTACCAAAGACGAACTATTTCTTCTTAAAAAGGTTTGGGGATATATAGGGGATACCAGGAGTGCTGTAACCAAACCTTTTAAGAGTATTCTTTAACGTTCAACTGAAAGATCCTTGATATATTTTTGCACAAGTCCTAAGAATCTCCATGACATAACGCAATTAACAATGTATACGAGCCTGCTTAGACACATGGGAAGAGCATCAGCCATTTCACGCAAAGTGCGACAAAATACGCAAATATAAACCCGCCCTCCCCCTCCTTCGCCTATGGAAAAATCCGAGATAAGAGAATAGCGTACCGTCATAGGTAAAGAGGATATCATTAACCCTTTGTATACCAAGGGGGGTGGTATTTATTTGTCACAAAAATGAGTACATTATACAAGAATGCTTGTCAAGCCTGCTCTTTACAACAAAACCCTATAAAACTATATATATTTGGGAAGTGCATTAAAAATTTACTTTCACAACAATTATAGAAATTGACACATGTCAAAATTGTGACGTCACAATAAGCATAATTTGCATAATTATGCAAGTTTCTAAAGGAACTTTGAAATCACCAGCTCTAAACAAACAATTCCAACTTTTGGTTTCTTACTTGAAATTCTAATCACCTTTTAACACAATTTCAAAAGGTAAGAAATATTAATTAGGGCAATAACCCTCCTTTTAGAGAATTTAAGACAGATTAATAATTGCCTTTCATAAAGTAAAAATTGAGTAAAATATAAATGAAATAAGAAATATTCAAAAGATGCAAACAGTTTCTTTATCGGTTATATAGCCAATAGTTATGTACCACACTTGCACAAAACTATGCTCTCACATTAACCAAGAGTTAATTTCTTAATGATCTTCTTCTTCCTCTTTGATATGGCCTCCCTCTTCCTTCTTTTAGCCGACGAGGACCATTTCGACTTTCATCATCATAGTAAAAGTCTCGCAACGTGTGGTACCTTTGAAAACAAGGCTCAGGGCACATTCTAACACCACAAATTGCACAGCTGTATATTGTTTTCACTTTCTGGATATGGACCTTGCAAGTTAGTCTTGTTTCATTGCTCACAAGGTAATGGAAATGATCCCGGTTGAATCTTATGTCAGGGATAGCAACAGGAGTTTCCACAAATCCCGTGTCTCTTCGAAAGCACTTGCCTTGAACTAATGTGCTGACCAGCTCCTTTCTGAACTGCAGTGCTCTTAGACTGGAATGATTCTGGGATTTGGTGTGGAGAATGTGTGCATTTGATACACACACCTCTATCAAATAAAAAAACACTTTGTAATACCAGACTGACCCCTTCATAAGTCTGGCATATGCGACAGTTCACTGGTCAGACACATCTACACCACCCATATAGGTGTTGTAGAGGTCAATAACACCTGGTCTAGAAAATTGCTTCTTCTCCCACTTCCCATTTACTTTTACTGACCGCTGAACTGGGCTCGAGTCCATTGTACTGGTGGGAAGGGTAGCTAACACACTAACTGGCTTCCTGTCACGCCATGTCACGCAAGTCAAATTTCCCTTTTGCCTGTACAAACACTCTCCTCTTTTAAGATCTTTCACTGCTTTTTCCTTCACACCACAAATCTCTCTTGGTAAGGCTACCCTGTTGGCCCGAACTGTGCCACATGCAAGGGTTTTTCTTTCTTCTAACTCTTCAAACAAAGCAACAGAAGTATAATAATTGTCCATGAAGGCATAAAATCCCTTATCTAGATAAGGTTGCAACACAGACATAACTGCCTTCCTTCCTAAGTCTTTCTGAACTTCATTATTCTCCTTGCCAGTATAAATCTTGCTGTTCAACACATAGCCACTGGTGGATTCTGCAAGTGTGAAAGCCTTTATTGCAAATCTTCCTGGCTTTATAGGGATAAACTGTCTGAAATGCACTTTGCCTTTGAACTTAATTAAAGTCTCATCTATGGCAAGTTGCCGCTCAGGGGTGTACACTTCCTGAAACCTTGCTATGACCAAATCTAGGAAAGGCTGGATTTTGTACAGCTTATTGTAGTCTGCGGAGTCGCGTGGGGGAGCAAGGGTGTTGTCAGCAAAGTGCAGATACCGCAAAATTTGTAGGAATCGAGTTCGGGACATCACGGATGGGAAGAAAGGAGAACTTAGGACAGGATCAGTACTCCAGTAAGAACTAAGGTTCGGTTTAGTAACCAGCCCCATATTTAGGTACAGACTAATCCAGGCCTTCATTTCACTTTCTGTGACTGGATACCAAACAGAGCTTTCTGTTGGCCCTCTCTTCTGTTCTGCATATAAATTAGTCTGACTAACTAACAACTGCCATACCTCTTGTGTGAAAAACAGCTCCAAAAAATCCAAACACGATTTCAGATTTCTTGTAGTGACATTTATTTCAGGTTCTTCACTAAACTCAATATCTACTCTGCGTCCAATTTCTCTAGACCAATCTTCCTCATCCAATTCCACTTCGTTGTCAGTGTGATCTTCCTCTTCCAACTCTTCGCTAGAATCGTCAGAGCTTGATTCCGATGCACCAGAGTAAAATTCCTCATCAGAGGCTCGATGCTCGATGAAATTCGCTAAAGGCAAGTCTTCTTCGTCGATAAATTGAATTTCAACATTGTTTTGATCGTCGAAATGTAGTTCAGCATCACCTTGAAGAGCCGCCATTTTTAAATCTCCCCGTTTAAAACGTCCAGATCACAAAAAGCCTCAAAATTCGCCCAAAAACAAGCTCGATGGAAGAAATCCTCGAAAAAACTAATTAACGACTTTATGTAATTTACATTGAAATGTAGTATTAGTTTCCAGCCCCTCAAAGTGCTCTTTTCAGGCCGCCCGAATGGGGTCTGTATTTAAGTGGCCATATATGGCCACTTGGTACGCAAAGGGTTAAAAATGTTTGGATTCTTGACTCTCAAGTAAACTTTCGAATTAATGATTTTGATTTTGTCTTAAATCAAAACTGCATGACTCAAGCATTAACACCTTTCATCGCGATAGCAGCCAAATCCAACCCGTAAAAATTCCTTTGTATGACGTCTTAGGAAAGGGTGTAATTTGCATCTTTACTAACAATAGTCAATTGTTTAAGGAAATGTCTATCGTCAGTTTTTAAATGAAAGAGGGCGAGCAATTCAACATTTTTCAAAATGATAGGTCACGAGTATTAGATTTCTCAGGTTAGGAATCATTACGGTTAATTTTAGAAAACAAAACAACGATTTTGAGGTGTCCGCAGTTAATGTCGTCGGGAAATCCGTTGGGTAAATATTTTTTTTTTTTTTTTGCGGCGATAGACGGGAAAATGAGGTTGGTGTTCGTCTTTTGAATTTAATACTTGGTTTGAACATTGACAAATATACATTTAGAGGTTTGAAGAGAAGTTCTATAAAATTTACTTTTAAAATCACATTTTTGTTTCACGTACCATGTTCGGTGCATGAAAGCGAATGACTGACTATCCATGACAAAGCAGGAAAATTTAACGACCAGTAACACCGCCGGCGCACTTGTTCCGAATCGCACAAAGCGATCAAATAAACGGCATCTCATGCTTACACTTGTACACCTCTTCTCTATAATGATTGCATGTTCATGGCAAAAATATTTAATCAGCCTAGCCTCTAAGGCACCCATGTTTTTTGTCGCTGTTTGTTCTAAAAAGATAAGGTTGCTCTCTGATTTTTCATCTTTGCCTATGATAGAACATTGTGAGTTTTGTCCAAGAACATAAAGTTGCCATTTCAGCACATTTCAAATATGCATTTGAGTTTAACATTCAAAATATTGCATATGCAGCGCAAAACACAGCACAATTCCGGTAAAAAATCTCTTTGACTCCAATCAACAAATCCTCTGTGGCTGAACTGTTTATGTGAGTTAAATTGAGAATTTGTAATCTCTTGTAAGTGGGCTTTGAACCGATTATTGTTTGCTAACGCAAATATCTTCAAACTACAGTTCCTTCTCCTGTGCACAGTTCACTGCCTATTAAGGAGACTCGGGAGGTGAGAGGGTGTAGAATCACTTGAACAAAATAGTTACAGGCAGGGGAGGGAGGGCTTCTGTAAGTTTCTAGGTACACTCCAGGTTCTGACTGAGATCCTTGTAAACAGAATGTGCTAGAGAAATTTTGGTGGATTTCATTGCCGTCGCAATCGTCACCCTTTTTTTTCTTTTCGTACTTTATGGACTCACAGTTGAGTCATATGCCTTTAATATCCGAATGTAAAAACAAATGTGCACAGAGCTTTGCTTTGAACACAGTGCCCGAGACAGAGGCTACCAGGATTGGACTGGACTCGGAAACTTTGATCGAACATACCTTTTCACAGTCTACGCATTCTCAAAAAACTTTAACCGCAATTTTTTCTGACAAGGAGTTAGTGCGCCAGATTTTTAAACCTCACCATTGATACATCAAAATTGAAAAAGAAAAACTCTGTGTGAGACAAGAACGGATGGTGATAACTGATAGGATTTTTGTTATCTTTTCCTCTTGAACTAAATTAGGCAAAGACAGAAAGATATTAACGAAGAGCATTCTACTACGTTCTTTTCAAAAACAAAACAATATCTGCCTGCATTCACGTTAACAATTTTTCCGGCAATAAACTGAATTGATGCGCTCTTTGTATCTGTCTTCTTACACTACTGGACACTCAATTTGCGAACGAAAAGCGTGCATTTATGAAACGGGCAAATAACACGATATTTGACCTCGTGCGTAAATATCGATGAAGACCACCTTGAAGTCTATTAAATCACTGCCTTTCCCGAAAGTAACGAAGTAATTTCATTAGCGGAACACGAGATCCACTGACATGGAATACAGGTGCGGAGAGGTTGATTGATGTCCTGTCAGTAATATTGGATTATTGCCTCATCACTGACACATAAACAAATTTTAGCTTGAGGAGAATATAACCTCAGTTCTTTAAATTCGGAAACATCTTTAAGATAAGACCTATTTATATATAACTCAATTCTTCTTATTTCTCAGTAAAAGACACTTTATATTCCCGATTCAAATTTGCAAATGTAACTTAAACATCCAGATTTTTGGTCAAATCTGATCGAGAAAATTTTAGGATCACAGGTCAATTTTCAGATTGCCTGTTGCTCTCACATGGTTTCCCCAAATTTGTCTAATTTGGCGCTATCTGCACAAGGCTGACAAATTTTGTCAAAATGTGATGAGTCTATCGTATCAAATTCAGGAATTTTGTTTTTAATCAATGTCGTGTCATTCTACTTCGTGGCATTGGGAGGCAGAGCTTTCTGTTTGAGTTAATAACCGGCCTCCAATGTTAGATTTAAATCGAAGGGAAAATATCAGACGGGCGAGATAAATCAAACTACCTACGAGTGAAGGTAAACAAAGGAATATTGACCTCAGCATCATATCATATCTCTCTTTTGGGTGCTTTTACAATTTCTCCCAATTGATCTTAGTTGCATTGATTAAAGGTGATTTTATTCGGTAGTGAACAGGAGCTTCTATCGTTAGCTAAGTTACCGTCATTGGAGGAATTGCATTGAAGTATAGTTGAATCCTAACGTAGTTTAGCTCATGCATTTACCGGACAAAGCATCTTAAAGTTTCTCGAGTTTATTCTTTCATAATAATTCATAAGTAATATTAAGATTCACTCGCGTATGAAAATGAATTATCAGTCTAAAGATAACTCTCTTTGACCAAAGTGGCTGAAACGTTTTTTGAAGAAACTTAAGCCTAAAGCTTGTTGCGTTGTTCCGGCACTGAGATAAACTTTGGTCTCTTGATGATTTTAAGTGTGCAGTCCACAATTTGTGGGTGTCAAATCTTTCATAGGATACTGTATCTCTTGATCTAGTGGGTTGCAAGGTCAATTCAATATAGATAATAATCGTAATGAGATCATAAGAACAGGTCGTCAAAAGTCTGAGGGGGCCTAGGACAGCCACCTGAGTTGATCAGCTGAAGTCACGATTACACACGCTGGCCCGTTATCAACCCCTGACTAAAATTTTATCGCCTAAAACCCGAAAGGAGGATCACATCATTGAGACGTCCGTGGCTTTGTGCAGCCAGCTGCCGAAATTGACAGTAAAAATCATCATCAGAAATGATAAATCGACATCATTTTCAAATCTGTCAATGAGGGATTTGTTGAATATTTCTACTTCCTCCTTTCAGTGAGCCGAAGTAATGTAGTCTCACTTACTGTATTCTCCTCCACTATATACTGAGAGAAAAAGTATCTCGTGACTTTTGCTTCAAAAGTCAACATGGGATCACATGCACGCAGTGGAAAAATTATTCTCATAACGTTTTGTCCTGTAATCTGCACTCAGTAAAATATCAATTGTTGAACACATGCAAAAAAATAAAATGCTAACTCAAGATACTAGTAGAGCCAAATGATAGGATACCCTTCACAAATCATATTATTGAAATAGTGTATGCTTTGTTACTGGGCCTATTCGTTCCTATCATTTCAGTCCAAGTTTTAGGCTTGATAATTTCAGAATCATCATGGGTTTCTCGATAATGGCACATGCACGTTTCAAAAATTTTGCCATAAAAGGGGATTCTTTTTCGAAGACACCTTCAGTTTGGAAGAAGATATTATTCATGGACTGAAAATTAGTTCATTCGGAAAGTTCCACGCTAATAACTCAGGATGATTTAAAAAGATTGGAATGAATAAATATAAACGCTATGCTTGGTTGCTCTAATCACGTCGAACCTTGTTGTACGTTGATAAATGCCTAACTCTGACATGCCATTATCATACGCAGAAGTGCTCTGCAAAAGAGATGACAAGACACAGCAAAATTATCAAGAAAATCCAGGCAGAAAGTAATGACACTTATTTCATTCATCACAGCACGATGTCTACGGCATCATCAGAGTTTGTTATCAGCTGGTTTCATCTTTCTTTGTTTTATAAAAGATCTATCCCAAAACACACAAAATGCTGAACCGTTACCTTATCTTTACTACAACACCCCTCGGTTGATGAAAATCTTAGAATTTTAAGGCAGGTGTCTCACTTTGCTCTCAAAATACAGCAGGATAAACCATCTTTGAAAAAGTTCAGTTGAAGAAAGTACTGGTCGCTAACATCACAGATCAAGTTCCTTATAGGAGGTAAACAGACGTAATGATGTATCTATCTTTTAAGAATGCTTCTCAAGTATAATCTTCCTAAAATGTGTTTGGAATGTGATGTTCAACAGCAAGAAATGCTCAAGATCGTTCTGTTCGTTAGTTAATCCTCGGGTATAAAAAAAAGAGGCTCAGCAGTGTACAACCCGTATGAAGTTGAAACCATCACAATCGACTCGGGTAAAGTTTTATCGAAACGTGATTAGTGTTTGCGCAATTATCTAAGATACAATCTGCATGAGGTAACGGCAGTTGTTCAACAGAGCACTGTATTTGTTTTGTTGTTGACTTATCCACGGGTGGTAAAAAAAAGTTTCAAAGTGGTGTTCGAACCCGTGCGAACTTGAAGCCATCGAGACCTTGCCTTAACTTTTGTAATTAATCAAAAGGCGATGGACTTTCGCGCAAGTCTTTGAAGTGAACCCTGCATGTGGTAAAGTTGATTAAAGGGGTAATGTATTTGATCTGCACTTATCACTTCCTCACCGACGATTGGTATCCAATGCGTGACTATCTGCTTCTATCCGTTGAGTGGAAAAGAAAATTTACGTCATGATGAAAAGCTAAGTAAGGCTAGCTTGAGATCGTGCAAAGCAGGATTTATTTACTCTTTACTTAGGGGAGATATTAAAAGGGCAAAACTCAGCGACAGCGATACTTTGGTGCATAAATTCACAGCTAGTATGTGTTGTCAGACGAATGTTTTGGTACACATTGCAACAAGAATTGGCTGAGCCATTCTACTTGCCCCCTTTACGCATGTTTCAGTTTTCTTTAATTTAGTCACATAACATTGTCGAGAATCCTTCTGTTCAAAATAGAGACCACATGTATTTGTATTTCCCATCAAGGACAATGTGATTCATTATTTATTGCTGGTTCATTAGTGAAGTGTTAATTGGGCATTTTATCCGCCAACTCAATTAGCTGAGTTTTCAAAAGGGCAAGCTGATTCATCTTTAGAAATCTTCTCTAAACCGTGTTGCGATGATGGCGTAGTCTCTTTCGAGTAGTTTATTAATAATAACTGCATGCACGAATTTGACTGTATTTCTTGGTTTCTTGGATGTAAAGAAGAGAAGAAGTAACAAGGGCTAAGGAAATGAGAATCATAGCAAGAAAAACGCTGGTAGTTGTGGCTTTAACGAAAATGTGCGTTTCAAAAACATCGAACGATTGTACATGCTATTTTTGTTTTCTTTCCTTCCGTAGAAAGAATTAACATTGTCTCTCGATCTATGAGTTATCTTTGTCTACATGTACTGCTGAGTGGTAAAACAGTCAATGTGTGATGTTGAACGCATTTCATTGCTTTGCGGCTATTTCTAGTGATTAGAATCAGTCAGCTAGACAGAACCGACTTCAATTTTTTTACATTTGTTAGGTTTTATCTTAACGTCGTCACAGAAAAATTTTCAATTTGGTTAATCAAGTACTTTACTTTGTAAGAGCAAAAGGCCTTAATGAGCGTACACGTTAAACCTCACTCCTCGTTGAGAATTTCCACCTCAACTGAAGATGTTGTGGGCAACCTGTTCGTCAGTCAAAGCTCAATTTGCAAATAAATTGAAAATATTCGCACAAACTTGCAATCAAATGATCAGAGATAAGATAAAATGAGGAGTAGTAAAATGGAATGTGAAAAGATAAGTATATAGGTAATCAATGGCCCAAAGTTATTTGACCATAATTACTATTGTTCTCAATTCTCACCACTTAGACTCCTTTAATCTTCCCAAGCACATATTGCGAGTTCAACTCTCATTTTGAGATGTCAAGCACCAGCAGCACATTATATGTATTTCATAGAGTGCTTTCTCTATGATCGACTTAATCTGCTAGAATTGGATTTTAAACTGTCCCAGTTCGAATGGTAAGATTGGTGATGTATGCAGCTTTTATACCGTGGGTAGTGCGTCCCTTGCATCAAATATGCAAGCACCTAAACCTGCAAAAGCTGTGTAGAAGCATAATGATGCAACAGTCAAAGCGTTTGGTTCTCAGGAGCATGCACGCGAAACCTTAACTCGCAAATTTAAGTCTGAGAAGCGCGCATATATCAAGGCTTAATTAAAAGTCACTAGTGTCTTCTACACTACTCAGCATGTATCGTATGTTGGGTGTTGGACCAATCACATCCATTTTTGGGCAGCTCCTGAATCATTAAAATATTACAATGTGTCCATTGTTTGGCAATGTTTATCTAAAGTCTTGCGAATGCCTCAGATCCTGGGCGTTTCCTCTCGACAGTATAAATGAAGTCCATTCTTACCAGCAAAAGGTTAGATGTTACCAGTTACCTTTTAATTAACACCATGCTCGTTTTACTTTGTTCGACAAACAAACGTTTATCTCCACGTTCACGATATACTTTTGGGTTAAATGAGGTTGTGTTGACGACTAATTTCTTTCCCATATATGGTGCATTTGCATTCAATATTTTATTTCACGAAGTTAAAGCTTTGTACTGAAAACTATCAGAGAATTTTTCAAATCTTAAGACAATTAGAACACATTTTAAATGCCTTTTTTGCGAATATTCGATGATGTGGACAACAGACTGATAAAACATTTTCTCCTACCGTCGACCAATTTACAACTCCAAGACACATTGTGTGTGTTAAGGAGGAAGTTAGATATTCAGACCGGTAACGTGTGACGTCAGGCTGAGTACCACTAGATATGCTGCTGTTCCTGACTATGATATACACCCTAACCTGCAGATTCGAGTACAGTTGTTATTTTTAACACCTCTATATTCGGGTAAAAGAGTTACTAATCGTCCTAGTTTGTTTATTTTGAAATTCAAGTACTGCTTTTGCACGCGCTGTTTACAAAACTAGTCTTCGCATCTGTTTTTTTAATTTTTATTATTAACGGATGTCTTCACCGCATATAACCTTTGAGCCTGTGGGTTCTGAATAAATAACCCACCGCAGCTACTTAATCAAAACGAAGCAAAAAAGCTTAGGTTCACAGTACTGAAATACCCTACCATATACGGGTAGTCAATCGACTAGGTAAGTAAAATTCTCAAAGGTGGAAACCCTACAACAAATTCGAAATTAACGTAAAGGAAAATTGCAGGAGGGCCTCATCATCTCAAGTCGTTATCAGAAAATCTCAATAAAAGGAAACAAACATCTAGAATATCTAAAACATTCCGACAAAGTGAGAGCAACTCGCGGTGATAAACACTGAATTTATTTAAACCGAAGAACAAGTTCACTCCAAAAAATACATGATCTTGCTTAACGCATAAATGTTTTACGCCGATACTCAGCATGGGAGGAGACTTCTAGTTCTCATGATACATGGTGAGTCAGCAATCTACCGATATATGTAGCTGCCCTAGATGATGAATCCGATGAATATAACATTACTATAACCTTACTAAGCCAAGAAAGAAATAAGAAACACTTTGCTTCATGAAACCTTTTTGTGATTGTCCATATCTGAAACGGCGATTCTAGACGAGGTCATTAGGGCATAGACTGCTTAACCATACTAACTCATGAAGTAGTTTTTCCTTTTCTTTGGGCGTTACACGATGTCGCCAAAGAAGAGATTAATGAGTTAATTCGTGCTTAAACATCCCAGGAGGTGTGTACTCTCTGAACGGTTAATAATTTGTAGAAGTTCAGACTTCTAATTCATTTCACTATTTAGCTCAGTGAGAAACAAAATTTCTGTTGATTCGCCTCTGGATGATGGTCTGTTCTTTCGATGGGAAAAACTATGTTGATTACACTTTGACTGAAATCTGCGTGAATAACTTCAAAGTTAAGTTAGTAATCATAAAAATCAAAAGAGTTTTTGCCTTATTTTGATTGCCTGGAACAGCAGTGTACTTATTTATTTAGTGATGCTTATGTTAGTTCAGCTGTCACTTCTCTTAACAACTTATTGCATGTGTATTTTCTCAAACAAGAAAAAGCTGTGACACGATCATCAACTTAAAAAATATCGAAAATTGATTCCTGTTTGTCACCAGATGTCCAGGAATGGTCCTGATAACACTTATCTACGGTCGGTTTTTCTTTCTTAGACTTATAATGAAGTTCTGACTTCTTGATTGGCCTGAGTTCAATCAAAAACCGATCTCAAATAACTGGAGTTGGCGACGAAGTTGTAATATTTATGAGATAAAAAAGTTCGTGTGTAAACAGCATTTATGGCGTGTTAATAATCATATATACGTTTCATAGATAAGAACATGAAGTACATGAAAGGTCAAGTTCAGCCAAACATGCCAAATTAAAGCCGAAAGAACCGAGGCCATTCAACTCAGTGTGCCACGCTCGCACACTATCCCAGAAGAATTCCTTTGATTTGGTCAAATTAATTTCACAGGAAAAACCTTTGACTTGGTTTATTCACCCACTAGAACGCCTTTCGATTGAACAACTAATCAAAGGAAAGAAATTACCTTCCAGAGCCTATGGGATATCGTTTAAACCATTAACTGCCTAAAGCGCGAGAAAACGGTTTTAGTTCTGTATTTGATTGGTTAAAGGGAGAGGCGCGAGTATACGGGACCAATCACAGAGCGAGGTTTGGCAAAACCAATACAATTGCGGATTATTTTCGAGATTAAATTGAAAAAGTACCATAAACAGCCTATCATAAAAGCAGCACGATACATTGTTTTAAAAAAAGACCACAAAGACTAAGACACCTATATATCAATCGCCTAAGTTCAGTTAGATTATGACGTTACAGAGTCTAGTGGGGAAACTAAACAAAGTAAACATGGCCGGAAACTTAACTAAAATTATAACATAAGTAACCTGGCATTCATTGGAAATGGAAATCCACTAGTTTAAAAACTTGTAATAAAAGCCGCAGTTCAAGAAACGGGTATCCCATGATCCTTAGCAACACAAATCCTTGCTTTTTAGCCTGGCGATGTCTTCAGTAAGCAAGTATGCTGAGTTTGATCTAAGAATTATTAAACTCAAATTTATCTCAAAAACCCACAGAATGTGACATTTTTTAACCGTTGATAAGTATGACAAAAACATGGTCAACTTAAGCAATTCGGCTTTTTACAAACGTACACCTTACTTTTCGGTTGTAGACAGATACCGAACTGAAACATATATAAAACAAATATTTCTGTGTGAGTAAGAAAGATTTATTTTTATCGCTTTCCTGTCGGCAAACTGTAAAGGAGATGAAAGTAAAAGTTTTTATATGAAGCTTCCAGCAAAAGAATAACCATGAATTATTAACGAAATACAGCGCCAATTTTCTTGGTAAATAAAGATGTATTTCGGCTCGTAAACTTTTGAGTAAAAATTGCGGGCGAAATCAATATAGTCAAGTGGAATTCTCTTCAAACTTTTCATCGCAGTCGACACTAACATTTTGTTGACAATTCGATGAACCTAATTGAACGAAACACTTCTTAAAATTAGAGGGTAAATGGCAGCATTGATTACTACAAACGAAAATTTCATTCAGAAATATTCTGCCATTAAATTAATCTAATTGAGTTGGGTAAACAATACAAAGTCAAAGCAGCTCTAAATCAAGACGCAGATGTTTCCGAGATGATTTCTGTAAGTAGAAATGAGAGAAGATATAAGGATTTTTCTTTCTCATATGTGTTTACAAACTTGACACGAGTCTCTCTTTAAACAAAAGCCCTGTTGGACATCATTTGGTGTTTACAATTTATATTTAGATGCATAAGAAACCCTTTTGCTTGAACCGGAGTTCAACACGCAAACAATAAGCACAGCTTCCAACCCGACTTTTGATGCAAGACTTCACTTTTTATTGAATGGTTGGTGAGTCAATAATTTTTTATGTCGTTTTATCGCGGTACGGAAATCTTCTTTTGCGAAATTAAGGCTGAGAAACGAATTATAGATGTTATGCAACTAGGTTGGGAAAAGATAAGTTACTTGCAGTACGTGAGTAGAAAAGCAGGCTTTCAAGAACGAAACACTTCAGTTATTAGAATTTACCTTTAATAACAATTTTGTCTTTTATCAAAACAGCGGGAGCGACAAGAACAAAATGTTCATTTTATGAAATCATCATAGGAGGTGTAAAGTATCTTCGATAGAATACATCGAGATGGGATTTTGTGGCCAATAGCCACAGCTGTTCTTTATCCTACTATTCCCGAAGTGTGACCAACGTGATTCTCCTCTCAGAATCTGTGCATACGTTTAATAATACGTGAAAATAAAGGCATACAACACAGGGATGTTGTCCTGATCGTGTACCAAATTCTCAAACTAACGTTAACAAAAGTATATTAAATTTAGTTGGGAGAATCATCGATTTGAGATGTGGTTAAAAAGAATTGCAACAGAGAAGATGATGAGTTCTGCGTCACAAGATGAAGTATTTTGGCAACTTAGCCAGGTCTGTTGTATTGTTTATTGTCTTTGTCGGATAAAGCCTACATGAACTGAACTGAGAAAACCGAAGAATTTCAGAGTAAAAACTTTGCTTTTATCTATCCAACGCGCTTTCAAAATTCCGACAAAATAAAACAATGCCATAAATGAAAATACCATTGTGCTTCCCAGCGAGGGTCACACGGAACCGAAACTAGAATGTTGAAGTTCTTTACAAGTCGGCATGAATGCTGTTATGAAAGTGCGTGGAAGAAAATGACTCTTTCTAACCAGGGGTCGAAACTTTCCTACTGTGGTTTTCGAGAGAAAAAGAATAGGGGCTGCAGAGAGTAAGTAATTATTTACTAAACAAATTCTGCAGCCCACAGTGGAAGCTTTCAGGCCTCTGCATTCCGTTTCAAACCAAATATTAAACTAAGGTGTTTTGTTTTTATATTTTAATGTTAGAACGTAAACAGAGCATTGTATCCATCAGAAAAACGATCTCATGTTTGTTTTTCTTAACTAAGACCCATTTAGCATGCTGCTAAAAGTAGACGAAGACAGATCACATCTGACTTCTATTTGACCTAAGAGCACAAAACTTTGTCAGTGATTGATAACAACTATACTCCGTCAACCGGAGAAGCCGGCAATGCTGATTTCAAAGCAAGAAAGTCGTATTGGTTTTTTTACACGATTCCGAACAGATCGCGGATTATTCCTGGAATAATAATGAGCTATTACAGGGATGCTTTGGGGCTGAATTCGTTCTAAGAGACTCACTCACGGCCACACACTAACATAAGTGAACGCCCATAAAAGAAGATATATCATCTTTTGTTATTACCGAGAGTCCTGAAGCGAGACTATTCCGCACGCTTCAAATCTAAAACATTTTTTTACATTTTGATAATGGAATTAGTTTTAACTTGGGGTATAGAAAAGTCAGTGAGAGTCAAATTGAAGGTCTACTCAATTGTTGTTTGTAAATTAAAACCGTTGTTGAAATTTGTGTTTTAAATGGAAATAGAAGAACTCCTCGGTTTTTACCTTTCCAAACGACAGGAGAACTGGAAATATACTTATGATGTGTCTGATGTCCGAGGTTTGACGAAGTTCATTTGAAAATTATTGTGATTAGAGGAGCCAGAAATTACGCAAAAAGAAAGAAGGAAAAAATGGAAAAAAAGGGCCATTTCGCAAAAAGCCTCCGAGTCACTTTGTAGGACTCCATAACGATAAAATAAACTGTTTAATTTTGTTTAAGTTCTTTAGAATATCTTGATTATTGGGTTAAAAACACCTACCGGTTAATCTCTGGAGTGATACAGCGTGGTTCGCAGAGTTTTTTCCAAATACAGCTTATGGTAAAATTGTAAAGAAGTGTCATAAAATCAGCAGGAGATTGCTAAAGTGTAATAGATTATTATGTGTTAGCTCAAGTTTAGATCATAAATAATCCTAGCTCTGAGATGAATGGAAATTTAAAGTTTTCGCTACTTCCATTAGATTAACTTTAAACAGAATTAAAGCAAGAAATTATTGTTTACTCGCACTTTTAACAAGGAAATTAAATTGTATGCAGAGAGGTTGACCCATGTTTCAGAGTTCACTGAGCAATGGTGAGGCTGCGTCGTTTGTGTGATGGGCCATGAAGCAATAAATCTATCTTTATAAGCTTTAATTAAAATCGCCTACTGTCCTTGTAAATTAGACAAATTCTTGCCTCGCATGACAAGGTCCATGGAAATTTTTACATTACCCAAGAAATAAACAAACAGAAGACACAAATGCGCGCTTTAATCCGCAAAGATATTTAAAAAAGACTTCTCACCTCACAACATCACTTATCTCGTTGGCAAATAATACAATAAAACAATCAGAGAGGATCCAACGCAAAGCACAGAATTCGTGTTTGCACAAACGTTGTTTTGTCTGTAAGAACAATGTTTTCAAAGGGTGGAAAAACAGAAGTAAAGACAGTCGGCAATTGTGCATAACACGTTTATAACTTAGGAACAGGAACTAGCCAAGATAGCGATTGTTACAGAGAAATTGTTAATTACAGTTATCAAGTCTTGGTTATCTTTGAAATTCGCAAGTGGGTTATAAATTTACATATCATAGCTTTCCGAATTACGCACAAAGATAAACACATCTTTCGCACTTTTAATATGCGGAAAATTCACTTTAACCGAGAAGTTTTTTAATTGCAGGTTAACCGATGACTGAAGGACAACCAATTGAAACTTGTCAATAGTTAGAAGTTGTTGAAGAGCGACGTCCTACTCAATCAAAGGAAGCATCTTTACAAGTATACCAATCTTGCATTTATTGCAATAATTTTACGGGTCAAATCAGCTGGCTTGGACCCGAAAGCTAGCCAACCACAACAACACAAACTGCAAAATGGAGTGATTTTGTCATCTTACAACTGCGAACGTTAGAACCCCCATCATGGGTGAGAAGAACTTTACTATGTCCCCTACGAGTGCGAGTGGCAACTTCATCGAGCCAGCTTATATGCGCTGGACACTTCGCTTGATATTTATCGTTGTGTTCATTGTAGGAATCATCGGTAACTCTGTGGTTTGTGTGGCTGTGATCCGTCGTAAGCGGATGCGAACGAGCAATAACATTTTCACTTTCAATCTGGCTCTTTGCGACTTACTAAACGTAGTGATCTTTTTACCGACGCAAATGGCTGCGTTTGAAAACAACCATAACTGGGCTACAGGAAATTTCATGTGTCATTTCACCTACATTCTGGTTCCTCTCTGCTTATCAGCCTCAATCGGGACACTCCTCGCCATAACAAGCGATCGATACAGAGCAATTGCTTATCCTATGAAACCCCGATTAAGCGGTAGAAAAGTCAAAATCATCTTGGCTGTAATTTGGATCACCTCTTTTGTGATCTGTTCTCCACTTCTATATGTGGCTGGGATAGTAAGACCTGAGCCTGGTAAAGTTTATTGCGATGAAAAATGGCCAGATCCTCTTTATTCTGAGCTCTATTGGAATTTCATTTTTGTGATTCAATACATCTTACCTCTGGCCATTATTGTAGTGTTAGCAGTGCTAATCGCGGTTAAGATTCGTAAGAACAACACAATGAAAATGCTTCCTAAAAGCTCTCAGGTAATAGCAGCTGCAGTCAGGCAGAGAATGAAACAGACTTCAAAAATTACCAACATGCTTGTCGCTCTTGTGATACTATACGCAATCTGTATGCTTCCTCAACATGTTGTGTTCTTGTGGTCTAAATACGGTGACTTATTCAATTCCAAGTACTTTGTTTACGTTCTGCGATTTGCAAACGTTTTCCCAATGGCAAATAGCGCACTCAATCCTATCGCTTACGGAACACTGAATAAAGAGTTTAAGAAAGTCTTTAAAAGCTTCTTTCGCTGTGAGTGCGGGCAAAAGACGAATGCGGATGTTTATAAAACAAATCCTAAGGCAATGAACGAAATCCGTGGTGGTAAGTTCAGATTAGCAGTGTATAAACACGCCAATGGCGATGGAAAGGCTGGTGGCGATGTGGAGAGTGGGAGCCGACGAACTCCTGCTTCTACTACCTCTTCAGCGACAAATAAAAAACTTCAAAGGAGAAGTGAAGATGGTGGAAGAGAATTTAAAAGGACACCCATTTCTAATGGTTATACCACAACTTTGTCCATATGTGATCAAAATTCGAATGAAAACGAAGACGAAAGACAAAGTCTTTTACAAAGAGAAACAAAAGAGGACTGTTCAAACATGTCACGTTCACGACCACCCCCAACTTACATGAAACAGAAAGAAGAAGAAGAGCAATTGTTGATAGGTAGCGGGAGGGGATCTGAATTTGTCAGAAATGAACATGTGTTTCCCAACGATTCTGAAGACATGAACATGCAAACAGACAATAAAATTGCTGCAGAGACCAATATAAGTCGTCCTGATGCTAATGTGTGTGCGGGTTGTGCGTTCGACTCGAAGAAACTACATCCAAAGGAAAACTTAGAGACTCAGTTGTTGACACTTAATGACGTCGAAAATGACTCATTTATGGACTGCTGGGTTGAAGTGAACAAAATAGACCAAAAGCTTCTCGCCTATATAAGCTCTTTACAAGAAACTGATCTTTAGAACACTGTATCCAGATATAATTTCGTTTCTCTCCCAATTTTGTTTCGCTTATTAAAATACATTTCAAGTTTGCTCCGATAGTGGAAACTAATAACAGGTTTAGCCTTGTGTAAACAAAGAGCACCAAATCTTCGCTACTATTGACTGAAAAACGCAAAGAGTCACTTTTGAATTGTAAATAAATTAAACTTTTCATAATCAAGCTCAACACAAAAGAGATCCGAAAAAGGAGCACGCGAATAGAAAAGATTCTCTGTTCAATCATTTATATTTGTTTAACACGGAATGCAAATCCAGAACCGAATTATGTCTCAGGTCTTTAACATCCTTCAAACATTGCTCACTTTCAAGTAGCAAGTTTGGCTCTGGTTTTATTCCAATCGAACAATTCCACGGCACTTGAGATTTTATTTCAAGTTGTTGTTTATGTGTACTCTATAATTTAATTATTATTTAACGTAAGTGACCAAGCGAGAAAGATTTTATGAAGACGCAGACAGAACAATACACGGCTAGAGGCAACATCTGCCTAATTTGCAATAAATTTCATGGTTGAGGAAGGCGCTAACAAGAATCAAATTAGTCTGTTGAATGCACTAATGACCGTCTAAGAGAAGTATTAATGAAATACCTTGTAGCTAAAATTTTCTGTTCTAACAATATCTGGAATCCTGTGAAAGTTAAAAGAGGACAAGGAGTTGCTTACAACATGTATTGACAACAAAGTCACATCAAAACCTGCTCTAAGTCATAGAGCCGGTGCAAACATATACACTATAGCTGTCGCCAATAAACATGATAACCAAATTTAATATCCTTACTATTTGTGGGGGTACATTGCCACCAATTAAATGTTTTTTTTTCTTTGTCTTGACGCAATTGCTCAAAAGCGATATAAGGGGCTGTTAAACGTCTCAAAATCGATTCCTTTGGGGGCAATAAAGGTTTCCACAATATACGGAAGGCATTCTGGCGCCATCACTTAATCGTTTATTTTGCCTGATAAAAGCCTTGCGCACCTTTGTCTAAACTGTTTATGTCCAGTTATACAATGTACTCTCTACAAATCCTATTCAACTTTTTAAACTAATTCTAATCACAGTGGTCCGAGAGATCTAAGCCTGGTATTTGATAATTAACTCATTAGGTACAAATATTCATATTTAACAATATCAAAGTTAAAAACAAATTTCTTGGGGGGTTATTTAACCTAGGCTCACCTACCTCAATGAAACGCACATTTTCATCAACTGAACATTGAGGGGCATTCACTGGGTAAGGGTTATAGTGGACAAAGAAAAAGGTTTGGACGACCATGTTCATGGCTAAAGAGGCTAGGTTGGTTTTTCAGAGAATATTCTGAATGCCAAAGTGAAAACTACATCGTTATCATAGCTAACTGATACTCGCCTAGTTATGGTAGGTTGATTTGATAAGTTTAGTTAAAGACTGTTGCGGACAAACATAACTCTGTTGAGTAAATAAAAGACCAACAAGTGGGAAATACAGAAAATGTAATTAAGATGAGTAAACATCTTTATCCGTTGTGCACACGCTCGAACTTGAGTCGCGTTGTTGTGTGCATGTGCGAGATTATCTCCTTTTTTGTTAGGCGCATGTGCTCCATGACAGGACGGATAATGCATGCACTGTAAGTACCTCCCGTTGTTCCATACAAAGCCTTAGAAAAGTTTTCTAAGGCTTTGTATGGGACAACGGGAGGTACTTACAGTCCACACGTTTTTCCGTCCTGTCATGATTGTGTCCATTCGTTTTGCGTGTGTACTTCTGACGCTGACATCAATCCTGTAAGGAGTAAAGACTGAAAAAAACGCCTTTTCCAATATCCTTCTTAATGTATATTCGTGAAATTGCGATACAATATTCCTAGTTGCGTCTGGTATCGCACTAGTTACAATTTTCGTTTGGAAATATGATGATATAAAATGAGAACTTAGGAGACAAATCAAATGCATAGACGATGGTTATCGGTACAACAAAATTTAGAGTTCGCAGAAAGTAATTCGCTTTGCCAGTATCATAACAAGCCAAACAAAGGGCAAATGAATGACACACGACTTTGTCTTTACTTTTGTTGCGTGCTCCATTGAAAACATGCACTTAGTAAATTTTTTTGGCTCCTGTCACGCCGTTGCCAGTACACTTGGTTCATCTTATTAAGTCCGCCGGTTTGGGTTCGAACGTTTTCTTGACGTGGCACTGGGTTTATTACCCGTGGAATTGCTCCCTGTAGGACTAAGACTGAGATTTCCCGATGACTGCTTGCGTTTGACACTTGGTTTTAGGCTTCCTCGACGCATGCTACGAGAACCTCTGCCGCTGACCTCTAGGGTGTCAGTAGGCGTGCGGCGTAAACTTTCTAAAATAAGGGCAAAATATTGGTTAAAAATGTCACCTCTAAAACTTATGGTTTGCTCCCGGAAATGTTAACGGGGTGAAATCGCCCCTTATTTACTGCATCGAGGGGGAACGCAACACTTAACACTCGATCTAAACTCCAATCAGTGAGTACACATCCGGGACTAGATTTGGGTCTTGAAATGAAGTAGAAAATCAGTTAAAAGGTAGGCTCGATTTCTGCCGTTTCCCCGGATGGAAGGAGCGCGAGCTCATTTCTCGAACGGTAGCTGGTATAGTCAAGCCTATGTAAAGGTGGCTATAAGTAAACTATTGAAAATGAACATGTGAAAGTACTCATCAAATATAAAGGACATGTTAAAAGTGCCAAATGCTCACCAAGGAAATCCTTTGTCAAAACGTCCTCGTCATCAAGAAGAGGCGTGTACAAGGGAAATTCACGGCCCTCTATGTTTTCTACAAAACAAAACAAAATTAAAACAAAAACGAAAAAAAAATGAAACAGAGGTGAAGGCATTGGTTGGTGATACGTGAACATAGTTTTATGAATTCAGGATCACATGAAAGATTTTTATCAAATCAACATCTTAATTGGTTTGCATTTAGTCTTGAAGCAAAGGTTATCTAAAACGAAAAAAAAAACGAGTTTCTATAGAACTTGAGTTGCATCAACGCGAAAGAGTTCCCTACTTTCAACTCGCACGAGAATAAATGTTTCTCGTTCGTTGAGGAATTCGCTGCCATTTGATGCTTGATGATCTGTTAGATTCTTCACTGCTCCCTGTAGATCCGAGAGGTCAATGACCGCTGTTTAATTACAACAAAAGTGGGATTAAAAAAAAACCTTGAACTATCAATTTATTGTCAAGGAAAAAGTAGATACTAGAAGTCATGGACGGGGATATCTTACAGTAACACAAAGATCTTACAACTAACATAAGTACAAACGCAAATTCAAGGCCGTAGCTATGGGGGGGGGGGGGGGGAGGTCCAGGGGTGCGGCGTGGAGGTCGACATGACAATCTAGTGAGTATCCTCTGTTTGACAGAGTGTGACCTCCACTTTGAAAAATCCTGGTTACACCCCTGACAGTGCTTGCAGTAGAAAAAAAAATGGGGAAAATATAACTGCTTAATAGTCATGCTACCTGAGAACCCTCCGTCAGGTAAAGTCAACTATCCCCTTGATTATATTGAGCTGAGGCACTGGGTAGGAAGGGTTTTGAGAATTCTCCGAATTCCGTACCCATAAGCCCGCTATTTATCAGGAAACCGTTGCAGATTAATTATAAATGAATTCCCACATTTTTGTAGTTCTTCCAAGCTTTCTGCCCTAAATTTAGTCCTCAGACCCTTTGCTCTTCTGTCTGCTGAATCCATCCATAAGAATCTTTTGATCCATCCTGTACCTTTTTCTTCCCTCTCTTAATCTTAACCTGCTAAAAGTGGCTCTTCTGTGACGACACGCACATAGCAGCGTCAGGATGATATTCTTGATAGCGCTCCCTTACAGCGAGGGGAGCGGGGGAAGGGGCGTTTAGCCCAGGTGCATTATGCAGGCCCGCATGCGTGCTTAGCTGATGTGGCAATTTGTGCACAAAAAAGTACTAAAAGTTTTACCCAAACTTATCACAAACCATTCTCAGCACAGTTACATCGCCTTTTAATGTCTTCCAACAGGTGAAGAATGCGACAGTTTGGGTTAAAAAGAGCCTCTTCATGATCTAAAGAAGTAAAAATGGACACGCGGTATGTCAAGCACGAGGTAGGCAACAAAATTATTATACAGGGCGATTTAATCCGAGCTAGGCTGTGGCGATTGGCTCCAACATTTATGTTATTAAAACTTTCGCTACCATCGCCAAGTTCTCCTGCTCACAAAGATTTGGCAAATGTCACTAAGTATCGTATTTACACAACGTTTTCGTGAGTAGATTCGGTCGATCACAGAGGTCTCCACTATACAAGGTAAAAGCTGAGTCTTACTGGTTGTCACTTAATACAGTTTTCGTTTGTAGATCTTGAGAGGCTAGTTGGAGAATCTTACTAAGAGAAGTCATTGTTCCTCATTTCATTTCACTTTGACATTCAAAAATTATCATCAGACGATAACAATTATTAAATTTGGTTAATTTGGCAAAAAGAAGATTAAAAATGAAAACAGTTTCCGGACAACTGAACACAGTAGGTCTCATTTGAGCTGTAAGACACAGCTCGGACTAATTCCGGACTCAAAAGAGGGGCACTGCATTTAAAATATCTCGGAAAAATAGAATCCTCTGCCATAACATGTTTAACATGTACAGTAAAGCAGAAACAGTTTCTTAACACATACCGAGGTTTTGATGTTGAAAATGAACTCATTTCTTTATTTCAGACTTGTGCCAATGTTATCGTCTAACACCAGTTTTAATTGTTAAAAAAAATCTAACGTGTGTCTACATCAAGCCGGACCGTTCAACACTCAAAACAACTAAAGGACAGTACCGTAGTTTTTATCAACTCTCCTCTTAGGAGGGTATTCTGAATTAATTTACAACACTTTGCGGGGGATTTTGGCCAGACTGCATTGCACAGTTTACAATCTTTAAAGAATATTTTTCCGAGTGCCCCCAATTTCGGAGTCAAGACCAGACCAAGACACCGGGAGCTGCATTCGATACCTTTTTCGGAAGATTCAGCGAGAGGTCGATGTAACTCAAACTTCAAGCTATCAGAATAGCATGGGACAATGGGAAAGCAATCAGTATAATTGATCCGACTGAGCAAGGTCCATATCCGCCATAATCGCTTTAGGTATGTAATTAGAAAAACAATTTTTTGTAGAGAAATTTAATCAAGTTAAACTTGGTCTGTTACGCGACATTTGAGTAAGATAGGCGAGTAAATTAAGCGAAAAACGCAGACACAAATCACAAAATATTCTTGTTACATAAACCAGAAACTAATGCTTCAGGTTTGTGCTTCTAAACACTAGCACAACTAGTCTCTCGCTCAAATAATACGACTTGATTTCACACCAATTAACTGAACTACAGTGAGGGTGAGATAGTTTTAAGAATCTTACCTCCATATTTTACTGTAATAAACATTCCTTTTGTAGTTGTTTAATCAACTCTAGCCCCCGCGCTTGGATACCAAGAGCTGCAAGACGAGCTACAACATTGTCTTGCTGTGCTTCTCGTGGTTAGGAAAGAATGCAAGATGACAAATGCTAATTATTATTTAACAAACGAACCGCTCTCAGTCAGGATCAAAGTAAACACTGAAATGTCTCATGCCTGACATCAACCGACGCAGAGTCGGAAAGTCAAAAGCAAACAGAGCTTATTGCTAAGGGTGAGGTAAAGGCACTAACTGATATAACCGAGTGACGAAAACGCTCAACTCTTGATGACTCTAATCGATTATACATGTATATTTCCTTGCGGATTGTTTCCATTGTTACATCTTATTGGCTAAGGAAGGATGTTCAACTCACACAATTAGGCATATGCTTGCGAACACAGCATCCTAGCCGGGCAATGTGTCAGTACCAGTTCGTTAGGATTAATATCATCAATATTTAATTGGTCAGTCATCACTAGGTCATAGCCCAGTTCCTAAATTTTCCAGCTCCTGTATCTTTTATCCGCGTGAAGTCTAGCAGGAAACGGGAAACCGTTCTCGGTGAGATCATAAGGTAGCACAATAATGGCTTCTTGTCACAAAGACCAAACAATGACAATATTCTCTTGGTTTAAAAAAATTTCAGTTTCTAATCTTTTTTGAAGAAAGTTCAACGCATTCACTTCCTTTCCTAAACCGAATACTTTTGCACCCCGTTAAGCAAACACGCAATCTCCCCAGTCGAGTTCTTTAACTCACTGAAAAAATAGTTTCTGATTGATGGCTTTCCCTGGTCTGTCAAACTAAAACACTGTATAAAGACCTCTTCCAAACATTTAACAGTAAGCGGAATACTTTATCGTTTCAGGTAAACCCTGATTAGAGGATAATTACATCATAGAGGAGAGAATCTTTTGACTATCGCGAGCTTCCGGACAAATATTATCATGTATTTGATATTTTAGCCCAACACGTTATCTGTATATTAATTGTTACTATTAGTCAAAAATGTTTTAAATTTCAAACAGCTGCCTTCTTTAGTTTCTGTGTTTCTATCAATAACAAAGATCTAAAGAACTACAACTACAACTATATTACGCTCTAAATACAAGACAAAAAACAGAAGTCTGTACTTTCATCACTGGATACAATTATAGATTGAGACATTTCCAAGAACGTCACTCTCTTGGGTTTTATTAAGCTCAGCTGTACAAGGTGGTTCCACCTTTCACTCACTGATAAGAAAAATCTTCTGTATGCATTGATTCACACAAAAGCTTCTTAAACTAACAAACAACACTTCAATGATGTCCTGATTATTTTCCTGAAGACGTGTAGTGATCAAATGAAATATAGTGACTAGTGTATTCATGTGGTACTTATATTTTGTCTTATGGGGTGATTTACTCTTGGCTACTCATGACCATGAATTTTTTACATAAAACTATGGTGTGTGACCCACACAAATCACATCTACGCAGGCCTTAAACCTTTTACACGCTAACACCAGTATGCATATTCTCCATACTGTTCTATATACATTTCCTAAGGTGCTGGAATGGAGAATTTGTTTAACAATCAAGAGCTTCTTGAGTCTGTGATCATTTCCTTTCTTCTCGTTACCTTAATGTTTGATTCAGGGGTGATATTGTGGGGAGAAATTAGATGCTGGTCACTCTTAGGGGTCAAAGGATCAAATGTGATGGTTGAACAGCACATCAATGTGCTGTTGCTCCTTAGAATGCAATGAAAATACACTTTCAGATGTCAGATGAAGTTATTGATCAAGTACATGCAACTTATCAATCAATATAATATCACAGTGCAAATATCCCTAACGAGATAAAAATTTTTTATCTTACAGTACAGAACAATTACCTTAAGGCACAGGCGGCCCAAGCTCCAGCTGTGAGATGATCATCTTGCGCAATAACAGTCATGGCGGAATTATAAGAGTTTGTATGGGAATATTTACGACCGCTCTAAGGAATAAAAAAATACGTCAAATTCTCAATAAAAATACCTCACCTTACTTCCACAGCGTATTGCTTGTTATCTGATCGCTTAATTTGATGAAAAGAGCCCATTTGAGCGAGTTGTTCATTTCGAGG
Source organism: Pocillopora damicornis (assembly GCF_964200805.1). Lineage (NCBI taxonomy): Eukaryota > Metazoa > Cnidaria > Anthozoa > Scleractinia > Pocilloporidae > Pocillopora > Pocillopora damicornis. The sequence continues at coordinate 1,246,072 of NC_142680.1, forward strand.
TTTTCAACGTACATAAGAAAACCTCGAAATGAACAACTCGCTCAAATGGGCTCTTTTCATCAAATTAAGCGATCAGATAACAAGCAATACGCTGTGGAAGTAAGGTGAGGTATTTTTATTGAGAATTTGACGTATTTTTTTATTCCTTAGAGCGGTCGTAAATATTCCCATACAAACTCTTATAATTCCGCCATGACTGTTATTGCGCAAGATGATCATCTCACAGCTGGAGCTTGGGCCGCCTGTGCTTAAGGCTAACTAAAGGTAGCTATCTATTTTTTTATTATTTTTTTTTAATTAAGATTCTCCTTGCTCTTGTAAGAACTTTTCAAATTCTTGGTCAATTTCTTCATCAAACTCTGGATCATCTTCAATGTAATAACCACCATCTTCAGGACTGGAAATAATCATGTTGACAAAAGAACAGTCAAAAAAATAAAACAATTCACAAAAAAAAATTTTTTTTTCATATTTTAAATATTTCAGCCTTTCATATAAATACTTTTTTTTTCTGTTATTCTCATCACCTATTGTATTGATATTGTAAGGAGAAATTCTGCCTTGGTTATTCATGAGAGTCAAATGGTTGACATAGTCTATCAAGTAAACAAGAAAAGGGAATCATCTAGGGAATGTTGTTAGAAAATAAACCCAAATTTTCATGAACAGACCACTCAAAAAGGAATATAAAAAAATTGCCATGAAGAATAATTATGCACATCTTGGGATTTAAATGATTTCAGGTGACACTCTGCACCAAACTGAAAATACAGTATTCTTAATGATACATACTCAAAATCTCCCTCAAACTGTTCAGGAAAGTAGTACTTGTAAGCATCTTGCAGCTCATTATCATCCTCTCCATCATCAAAGTAATCACTCCACTGCTCTGTTTGATGTTAAGCACAAAGGATTGTGGGATCATAACTTATAGGATAAGTAACAGGATACTTATCTAATGTGTTAATGGTTAGAGTGCTGAACTTTGGCTCAAGAGGTCTGGGTTTGATACCTGGCTGGGTCTATGTGTTGTGTTCTTAGACAAAATACTTTTCTACTCGACCCAGGAGTAGAAATGAGTACTGGAAAATTATCAGGGAAGCTTCATGAAATGCTGGGGGGTAACCTCGCAAACAAATGGCATCCCATCCTGGGGGGGGAGTGATGATACTCCTAGTCTCTTCATGCTATGATAACCAGAATAAATTTTGGCCAGATGGGTCACCTGGCTCACATAAAGATGTTACCTTTACCTAATTATGTAAAGGGGTTTGAACATGAAATACTGCACTATCCAGTCTAAAAGGCTAAAAATTACTTCTTTTACCTGGATTTGTTACTGGAATTAAATCATCATCTATTGATAATTCCTCCTGAAAGGTTATGAGGAAAACAAAAATCCATGAAAATTTCAGAAGAGAAAAACAATTTTTAATCAAAAATTGGGTGAAACTGATGCCTTTTTTACTTAAGAATATAGAGCACTCAATTCACCAACTGTGATGTGTCTGGTCAATCCAAGAGCTAACTCTGAGTGTCACAGATCCTCAAAGAGACCATACACTGCTAAATTGCCATTGATAGTCCACAATGTTATGGTACAAGTAGTCCCTCCTTTTTAGCAAAATCTGCCACATAAGTAAACATATATACTGGTATACACCCACTTTCAAAAATATTGAAATTTTAAAATAATTATATATATATTTAGATATATGTTAGCACACAGAAAGGAACACTCTGGATGTGAGGTGCAAGAAAAGTAGCTACTTTTTGTGAACCATACTCCCAGAGGTCTGCAAGATGTGCTAACAGCAAATTTTTTCCCCTAAGTTTTTATACTCGTGCAACTGACCTTGCCAAAAAGGTGGGACTGATCATAGTTTACAACAGTAGCTCATCCATGAGTTGCATCACAACTGTACTTGTCTTCATTACATTACTATATCAACTGTAATGACAAACAGTGTACAGTATGTTATGCATGTTATTTTATCAAGGAAAAGATAACCTACCAGGCCAAGACCATAATAAGGGAAAGAGTATCCATTGTCAGGAGGGAAGTCAAACGATGTTTCACTGGCTCCTACAGCTGGACTGGAGGACCAACTGGATGCTCGTAGCTTTATTACTTGAGAAAGTAACACCTTTGAACTGCAGACAAGAAAGTGGTAGGATTATTTTTTTCATTAATAAGATTCCTTTTGTCTTTTTCTTTTGGTTTGACTTGTTTCACCCTTTTCACTCCAAGATCTCATTAGTAATTCTCCTTACTGTCTGCCATACAGTTCTCATGATACTACTTCACAATCCCCTATTGATATTTTTCTTTATTCTCAGCACTTGTCTTATTGATATTGTATTGATAACGTAAGGAGAAATTCTGTCTTAGTCACTCATGGGAGTTAAAAGGGTTCAAATAATTGTTCCATTATACCTCTTCCTTTGATGGCTTATTAAGAACTACTGGTACAGAGAAACTGTCTTGAAAAAGTGGCTTGTTAACTGTTTAACTCCCCGATCAAATTTGTAATTCTCCTCACTGTCAACAACACAATTCTTATAATGTTAGTTTAAAGAATTTATTATTGGATCAACTACAACTAATTATCCCGAAATTGATATTTTTCTCTATTCTCGTCACTTGTCTGATTGATCAGTATTGTAAAGAGAAATTCTCTCTTGGTCACTCATGGGAGTTAAATGGTTAATGTAATATTATTACTTCATCTACCTTTCTGACAGTGTGGATTCTTTCAGAAGCTGTTCAACATCAGAGAAAACTTTATCAACATTCTGCTTTCTTTCACTGTCCTTTACCATAAATCTGGGATCATCTAGAAGATATCCTGTCATCTGGATACACCAACAGCAAATGTAAACCAAAAAAAATTCAAATTCACCTTGTATTATTGGTGAAGGCAAACCTGAATTGACACAAGCCTAAAAATGTTCATGTGGGTGCCCCTGACAGAACCAGCCTGTTCAAAGGATGAGTGATACAGTCTATAACTTGCAATCTTGCAGATACCTGTAAGAGTACTCAAAACAAACTTTCACCTGCAAGACAGCTTTATTCACCCTTCAATCAACAGTGGTACTGTGTTGAACCTACAGTATATGATGCTTGAGTTATACATGAAGCTGGCCACTGAGTTGTGTGGGAAAGTGCAAATGTGGAGTTTGTTGAGGAGTTTAAAAAGGACACTTTATTGAAGGGGTAACAAATCAGCTTTGATTGCATACAATGGTTTCAATACCTTCAATATTTTGCCGATGCATTTGAGGCATTCCTCTGTGTGGTTTTGCAGAAGGGTGGACAACATTTCTAATAATCCTCTATGAAATACCTTCAATGGTTCACTCTCACCTAAGGGCTGTGAAAGTGAAAAAAATAACCAAAAGAACAAAGACCCAAGCTATGACATTAATGACATTTATGTAATAAGTTGAGTTACACAATCATTTTGATTGGTTCTTACAAGTGATCTATAACAGAACTGATGCACAAGTGGCATCACCACTAACAATGCTTTGTTTCTTTATTGTATTAAAAAAAAACAATTAAATTCCATTTTTCTGTGGGTTTGTTCAGCAATAGATCACAGAAGACATCAAAATTTGGTAAGAAAATTAGAGATACACTGGGCTGCACTCTGTGTGCCAATTCTGGGTCTTACCACATTTTGACACTATCTGAAATCCTTTACTGAACAGCATAGCACAGCAACAGGGAATCTATTAGTTACATGTAAATACACAGCACATGTATATAACAGATACATGTCACAACAGCTTAGACATTTTTTCCATTAAAAATGGTCACATACTTGAAACAAGTAAATTATCCCCTAACCCTGTAGTTGCAGAAGAGCTCAGCCTCAAACATTGCAAATCCAAGCAATTTTGTCAAAGTTTGCGGATTTTTCAGAGCATCCTCTCGGTTTTTATGTTCATCCCTACATCTGGAAATTAATAATGTAGAACAAGTGTTAACATTGAATATTATTCTTCAACCATCTATGTCTTTGGAACTCTGATCACCAATGCATGCAAGATAACTGATAAACCCTACCAACTAAGGAATGCAAAAGAATGACAAAACTTGTACATCATAGATAGAATTTTGAATTTCATGTACCTATTCATCAAAACACTCCTGAACTTTTCACCACTTTCAAGGATAATGGTATCCTCCTTGGATAACATGTTACAAAGTTTTGCTGCAATGTACTGGAAGTTAGGCTCTGTTATTGACTGAAAAAATGGAATTAAATAAATCTTAAAAACCATAACAAAGGTAATACTTTGTTCAGCACAATTCAAGTTATAACTGATCATGTTTTCAACTTGTCAGCAAAATTTAACTTTAAGGAAATTTGATACTACAAAACCAAGTATTTACAAGTATTATAACTTATCATTAAAAATTATTTGTCCTTTTTGTTTCCAATTAACCCTTTATACCCTAACATCAAAGCGTATGCATATTCTCCAAACTGTTCTCTAAACATTTCCCAAGGTGTAGAAAAGGAGAATTTGTCAAACAATGCAGAGCTTCTTTAGTTGGTAATCAGTTCCATTTTTCTTAATGTTTTGTTTTTTTTGATATGGTAAGGAGAAATTAGATAACCACTCAGACTCTTAGAGGTTAAAGAGTTATATATCTCAAAAAAAAAAAAACATAAATGGTACTCACATATTCAAAGATGAGCTCTACCACCTCCTTTAAAGAGTTCACAGTTCCCATAAATTTCTTCATCTGATCAACCAAAGTCTTAAAAAAATAATTTAACTCGCCAGGACTCTGAGTCAGTCCAAAAAGGACATCTTTAACGCAGTTCATCAGTTCATTTTCAGGTGTGTCATTTATCCTTTGCAATAGCAGTGGTCTGTCGGGTTGTGGTCGAACTGACGCAGGCACAAATTCAGGGGCTTTGACTACAGATGTCAGATTAAGGGAAGCCTTAGGAACAAATTCTTTTGCAAATGGTGATAGGTTTGTAATTTTGCTTGTGGTTTCTGTTAGTGATGTTTTGTCATGATTAGTAACAGTTTGCTCTTTCTGATCACTCTCCTTGTTATGTTCATTGGTTTCAGCAGTTTCTTTAGTTGCATAAGAATCAACATCACTCTCTTGTGGCAATTTCGTTTCTTCTTCTTTCTCATCCAGTGGTTTTTCCACTTTTTCTGCTTTACATGCAGGTATCTCCTCAGATTCCTGACTAATTAGTAACTTAGTAGTGGTATCTTCTTTATCTTTTCCAGTGTCTATTAGCACAGGATCAGGAGAAACATCTTCCACAGGTTTCTCATTAGTTTCTTGGCTTACAGTTACAGGACAAGTATTTTCCTCTGAATCCTTTTCATTACTAGGCACTTGTGCAACAGCAAGAGAAGCACCTTCGACATAAGAATACATGCAAAAAATCACTCAGTTAACTCAGTCACAATATGACCAGTATCATCTGAACTATGCCACCCAGCTGCTACTGAAAAGGCAACTGTAATTTCAAACACTTAGTTTTCAGCAATATCACACATTGCAGTTTTTACATAAAATCAAAATTAAGTATACTATGGAGGGGAGGGTAACTGTGGTACTGAATTGGGCAGGAGGGCAGTATTGTTTTTATCAGTTTTATCAACTGAGTTGATAAATGTAAATTGACCACTGTAAAAGAGATCACCATGGCCAATTCTCATTGATGACTCACTTGATAAACCAAATTATATTAAAAAGTATTGTTTGAATTGACTGAGGGTATTTATGGAATGTGTTTGGATTCTATTAAATGATATGTAACTCTCAGAAGAAGCTCTGCCTACTGTACAACTCAAGTAAGAATGGTTAAAAGTTTACCTGTTCTAACTTAATGTGAGGCAAGATTTCCCCAGAGCCCCATAATTCATTATACATAACACTTTTCTGGGGTAAAGGTTACCTTTTGGACTCTAGCTTTGTTTAAGAATCTTTCGAGGTTATACGGAAGTCTTTCCGAATCTTATTATCTCGTGGACATTATTACACCCTCTTGGATAGTAAGTAGTCGTTTAAAGTTATACGAACCAAACTGATACAAATGACTGATTACAAGGGTTATTTGCACACAGAAAATGGATAGCCTTTTAAGCTATAAATATACACATAAAATATTAAAGTGGGATTTCGATACTTCGAGCTTTCGACTCCAGCTACCTAAACACTATGCGTGCGTTAACATTTTCCCGCGTTTTGAGTTGATGTGATTGTACGGATTCACATACGAAAATTTTTTCGAGATTTCGGTTCACTTAGAAATTAAAACCAACGAATAAAAAAAACCAAGAGATATATAATTTCTATTAAGCTATAATGACAACAAAATGTCACCTTTTTCAGTTTCAGTTGAAAGGGAAGGGGTTTCCTTTTCGTTCTCTTGAGTGTTCAAGTCTTCCCACTTCTCGCCAGGTCTTCTAAGTGGATTCGTGTAGTCTTTTGACGTAATTTTTTTCTTTCCAGGCATTATTCATATGTTGAGAAACTGAAAAATCCGAATTTTCTATGAATTACGAACCATTTCATCGAAAAAGTCCATTCCTCTGTGACCTCAACTCGAAAACAACATATCTCAACCAAATAACTCAGCACCCTGGCCTCATGATTACCATACCGCTGACAAAGAGTCATAATGACTCTGGGCTCGAGATTGATTAGGACCTTGATGGTGATCATTTAGAGAGATGGAGGAGAGATTAAACAACTGGAAGCAACATGGCAACGAGTAAAATGCCCAAAAAACTGACTTTTATTCAGACGAATCAAGTCTTTTCCTTCATATAAACATTGAGTGAAAAAAACTTCCAAGAATAAGCGGCTCGAACTTTTTCCTTAAAAGTTCCTTAGATAGTACCTTATGAACGGTGCTTCAAGAGAAAAACGATTATTTTCAGAAGTTTGTGGTTACCCTTTATCCTTGAGGATTCATGTTACGTATTTTTGAAAGAGTGTTACCTTGGAAACTTGGTAAACTTTTACGAAATTTTAAGGATTTCCTCTTTTTTTCACTTCGTGCCCATTTTGATTACCTCTTTCTCTTCTAGGTGATCTCTCTTGCAGCGTTTTGATATTATTCACTTCCGGCTACCTCGAAGATAGTTGTTCGACATATGTTCAGAAATGCATGCAGTAACGAAAATGACGAAACTTTGTCAAAATCGCTAAGGTGAGGTGACTTGTGCGGTAAAATTTAATACCGAACAACCATCGACAATTTATATGTAAGGTGAGCTTAAGTTTGAACCTGAAATGAACCTGATTTAATTAACACAGTTTTTTTTATCAGGGCTGGATTGTCGCATTATTTGCTGTTAACTTTACACCCAGTATTCCAACAAGGAACCATTGTCCATCCAGATCAAAGTGCGTCAAATGAATAACTTTTTCTCGTATGCCAGTGATGTAACAGTCATCATCCATGGAAGCCACAACGCAGCTACTGGTTGGAGTGTCTGCAGACCATGATGATGAGAGCGTTAAACTAGAAACTAATACCAGTTTCTGACGAAAGAGAGATTAGATATTGGTTTGCGACGTGAGTTAAAATAAAGCCTACTGAATGAAAAAATTCGGGGGGTATTACATGGTTTTCCAGTGAAACGGAGGAGGATCAGCTGTCGCCAACAGAGCATAGAGGGAGGAACATAGAAAATTTACCGAAAATTAGCCGCCAATCAGGAGGATTATAAGAATCGTACAGATTCTTAGGGGAAGAACAACTAAATTTTCACGTGACACTGACCAAAATCCTCCGACCCACCCCTCCCCCGGGCGGGTCTTCTAACTCTGTTTGTGATTTTGTGTTTGACGACCAGCTTGAATCTGTTGGGGGAATGTCATTCAAGCCGTGATCGATTTCGGAGCCCTCGTGTTCGAATTCTGCCTGTGGCACAGAAGCTGTCGAGAATACCCCAGGAAAAGAGAATGATGTTTGGTTTTGAGACATGAAAGATAACATGAATGCCGTAGTTAACCCATGTCCTAAAATCAGTACTTGCACCTCACGATTTAGTCAAAACACATAATGCCACACACCACACCACAATAGTTTGCACTGCCTTTTGCATGGTTTCACTCTTACATGAAAAACCGAAAAAAATGACAGAAAGTAATCATCTCTATTCTTTATTTTAAATAAATTATTTTAAAAAGGTGATAGAATCACAATTTGTCACTTAAGGGCGTAACTCAGCTCAAACTAGCCAGTCAGCAGACCCTCAGTTTTAGGCTTCACCACGAACGTGTCTCCACCTGCGGGATTTTTAAGAATGAGGCCTTGACCAACGCGTCTGGCAGCGCTATTAACCCTTTACACCCTAACATCAGTATGCATATTCTCCATACTGTTCTTTATACATTTCCTAAGGAGCTGACAGGGAGAATTTGTTTACTAATTAAGAGCTTCATTAGTTGGTGATTATTTTCTTTATCCCTGTGACCTTAATGTGCAAATCGAGGATGATATTGTAAGGAGATATTAGATGCTTGTCACTCAAAGGGTTAATAAGGACCTGCTCGCAAGCTAAGCCCAAATCTAATTTTTTCTCAGAGGTAGATGAATGCTGTAAAGTAATTACTATTAAAAAAACAAATTATGCCAGAAGGTTAACTTTCGATAATAACGAAAGTTTAATTTCCAATTATGCTCCTTGAACCCTATAATGCTACCGAGGGGCGTGTTCAACAGGTGCAATGGATACAATACATACTTTCATCTTCCTTACGAGCGTTGCTCCCCTTTACGCACCCGTTGCAGTAGACTTGATTTTCCATTAGATAAGAAATACAACAAGGGTCACCCATGAACAAAGAAAATAAAAAGAAAGTGAATTAATCGGTGCATCGTTTAAACGTTCCCATAGGTTAGCCGGTTGACAACAGAAATAAAAAACCTAAAAGAGACCCAAAGTCTATCGTTTATCATAGCAATGACTCCAAAGACAACTTGACACTATATCTACAAGTGTTCTAAGTAATAACCTACGTGGAACGTTGGAATATCACGACAAAAGTTCGTAAATGATGAGCCGTTGATTGGCTGACCAACAGGAGGAAAGAAACAATTTGACAAAAATGAGCGATGTTATCACGTGTTATATCACCTGATACGCGTAAATAAAGTAACCAATTAATACTGCTATGAAAGGAAAACCATGCAAAGATTTCAGAGTAACAATAACTATGTTAGGAATTGTTCCCAAAAGCTTTATTTAGATATATTAAAAATAGCATACAAAACTGGCGAATTTCAATTCACATTTGGACTTTGTACAGCTATGACTACAAAATAAATGAATCTTCTGAAGACATAAAAAAGGGTTTTTAAAAAACCTATAATAAGTTCACGTATATATAATACAATCTAGCATTTTATTTCATTTGTGTTAAGTCTAAATTTAACTCTCACATTTACAGTAAGAAATCAAAAGAGAGTGTATTGTTTTTTTAACCTCCTGTTTTGTTCAATGTATCCAAGTTTCTAGAAATGTGATCGAAGCGAGGGCCATAGTAATCAATGATGTTAGCTTTGACGAGAAATTGACTGGTACATCTGCTGAAAGTTATCCCAGTTTCTAAAGAATATAACATCAATGCAAAGCATCTTGCAACTCGTTATCATCCTCTCCATCATCAAAGTAATTACTCCACTATAAAGGGGTAAGTTTCTAAAGAAACTGTGGTGCTGCGTCAGTGGGAGAGTATAGCAGGTAATTTAGTGTTAACAACTGGGTTGAAAACGTAAATTAGCCACCGTAAAGGGTAAAAAAGCTGACGTTTCGAGCGTTAGCCCTTCGTCAGAGCGATGGGCGAAGGGCTAACGCTCGAAACGTCAGCTTTTTTACCCTTTACGGTGGCTAATTTACGTTTTCAACCCAGTTGTTAACACTAAATTACCTGTAATCACTCCACTGCTCTGTTTGACGTTTCAAGCACACAGGAAAAGGAAAATTGCCAATTATCATCTAGGAAATGTTGTTAGAAAATAAACCCAAGTTGTCATGAACAGACGACACAAAAGGAATGTAAGAAAATTGCTGTGAAGAATAACCTTTCACATCTTGGGATTTAAAGGATTTAGGCTGGCAATCTGCAAAGAACTTAAAATTCATTATTCTAAATAATACATACCTGAAATCTCCCTCAAAATGATCTGGAAATTAGTACTTCTAAGCATCTTGCAGATCGTTATCATCCTCTCCATCATGAAGGTAATCATTCCACTGCTCTGTTTGATGTTAAACACAAAGGAATGTGGGGTCACAAATTGTATAATAAAACTCTAACATAAAACAGGATACTTATCTTAATTGTTAATGGTTAGAATACTGGACTTTGGGTCAAGAGGTCTAGGTTTGATATCTGGCTGGGTCAATGTGCTGCGTTCTTGGGCAAAATACGTTATTCTCACAGTGCCCCTCTCCACCCAGGAGTAAAAATAGGTACTGGAAAATTATCAGGGAAGCTTCATGAAATGCCAGGGGGTAACTTTTGCAACAAATGGCATCCCATACAGGGGGGGAGTGATAACACTCCTAATTGCTTCATGCTACGGTAACCAGAATAAGCTCTGGCTGAGTGGGTCACCTGGCTTGCCTACAGACATTACATTAACATAAAACAAAATACTTATCTTAATTGTTAATGGTTAGAGTACTGGACTTTGGGTCAAGAGATCGGGGTTTGATACCTGGCTGAGTCAATGTGCTGTGTTCTTGGGCAAATTACTTTATTCTCACAATCCCTCTCTCCATCCAGGTGTATAAATGGATACTGGCAAATTATCAGGGAAACTTCATGAAATGCTGGGGGGTAGCCTTTGCAAAAAAGTGCATCCCATCCAGGGAGAGTAATAATACTCCTAGTTTCTACATGCTATGATAACCAGAATAAGTGCCAGCTGGATGGGTCACCTGGCTTGCATATAGACATTACCTTTACCTAATTATGTAAACTTAAGGTGTCTGAGCATGAAATACTGCACTATTCAGTCTAAAAGGCTAAAAATAAATTCTTTTACCTGGATTTGTTACTGGAATTAAATCATCATCTATTGATAATTCATCCTGAAAGGTTATGAAGAAAACAAAAATCCATGAAAAGCTCAGATGAGAAAAACAATTTTTAATATAAAAATTGAGTGAAATTGATGCTTTTTTTACTAAAGAGTATAGAGCACTCAATTCACCAACTGTGATGTGCCTGGTCAATTGAATAGCTAATACCAAGTGTCACAGATCCTCAAAAAGACCATACCCAAATTTCCATTGATAGTCCACAACATTAGAATAAGTTACACATATACTGGTATATGAAATTTATATTTATCTTTAGAAATGGGGTGGTGTATATATGTATATATATACATAAGTTAAAGAATTAAATGGGACACATCGATTCTCTGTGACTCTGAGTTTCGCGCCTAAGCACTCGTCAGACTGAGTTCTGTCTGACAAGCGCTTAGGCACAAAACTCAGAGTCACAGAGAATTGATGCATCCTCTTTAATTCTTTAACTTATGCATACTTAGCTCTGCTACCACAGCATTGAGCACTTTATGCCAAGGTAGACTCTACCCTCACATTCATTTATATATATATATATATAGGAAGTCTGCAAGTCGATTTTCGCGTGGAACAGTGCTCAATACGTTGAAGCAGAGCAGAATAAATATTATGAGAGGAAAAAAGGACGCAACTACATTTCCCGACAAGCCTGTTTCGTGAATCGCTTCACTCTTCAGGGGTTTAAGTGAAGCGATTCACGAAACAGGCTTGTCGGGAAATGTAGTTGCGTCCTTTTTTCCTCTCATAATATTTATTTATATATATATTTGTCTGCTCATATATATATATATATATATATATATATATATGAGCAGACAGCAAGGAACTCTGGGTGTAAGGTATATATATGTATAAAATAGTACACAGCAAAGAACTCTGGGTGTGAGGTGCAAGAAAAGTAGCTACCTTTCATGAACCATAGTCCCAGAGGTCTGCAGGATGTGCTAACAGCAAATTTTTTCCCTGATTTTTTTCTTTAACTCATATGACTGACTTTGCCAGAAAGGATGGACTGATCATAGTCTACAACAATAGCTGGTCGTGAGTTGCATTACAACTGTACTTGTCTTCATTTCATTACTATATGAACTGCAATGACAAACAGTGTACAGTATGTTATGCATGTTATTTTACCAAGGAAAAGTAACCTACCAGGCCAAGACCATAATGAGAGAAAGAGCATTCATCATCAGAAGGGAAGTAAAATGATGTTCCACTAGCTCCTACAGCTGGACAAGAGGACCACCTGGATGCTCGTAGCTCTATTACTTGAGAAAGAAACCTCTTTGATCTGCAGTCAAGATATAGGGTTCTTTTTTTAATTGATATGTTTAACCCTTTCACTCCCAAGATCTCACTGGTAATTCTCCTTACTGCCTCCCATACAATTCTTATGATGTTAGTTCACAGTCTCCCATTGATATTTTCTTTATACTCAGCTGTTGTCTGCTTGATACTGTATTGATAATGTAAAGAGAAATTTTGTCTTGGTCACTCTTGAGAGTTAAAAGGTTCATATGATTGTTCCATTAAACCTCGTCATAGGATGGCTTATTAAAAACTACAGAGTAACTGTCCTGAAAAAATGGCTTGTTAATGTAATATTATTACTTCATCTATACCTTTCTGACAGTGTGGATTCTTTCAGAAGCTGTTCAACATCAGAGAAAACTTTATCAACTTTCTGCTTTTTTTCACTATCAGTTTCCATAATTCTGGAGTCATCTAGAAGATAACCTGTCATCTGGATACACCAACAGCAAATGTAAACAAAAAAACACATCATCACCACCATATTGGTGATTAAGCAAACATAAAGTGACACAAGCCTAAAAATTGTTGATGTGGGTGCTCCTGACAAAACCAGCTTGTTCAAAGGATGAGTGATGTGGTCTATAAATTGCAACCTTGCATGTACTTGTAAGTGTACTCAAAACAAACTTTCACCTGCAGCATAGCTTTATTCACCCTTCAATCAACAGTGGTACTGGGTTGAACCTACATTGTATGATGCTTGATTTATACATGAAGCTGGCCACTAACTTGTATGTGAAAGAGCAAATGTGGAGTTTGTTAAGGAGTTTAAAAAGGATACTCTATCAAAGTGGTGACAATTATGCCTGTTCAACTATAAATTAGTGTAAACATCATGTATCTGTCAAATCAGCTTTGATTGTATACAATGGTTTCAATACCTTCAATATTTTGGCAATGCATACGAGGCATTCCTCTGTATGGTTTTGCAAAAGGGTGGACAACATTTCTAATAGTCCTCTGTAAAGTTCCTTCAAGAGTTCACCTGAGGGCTGTGAAAGTGAAAAAAAAACAACAACAAGCTATGAACATCACAATCTAAGGACATTTATGTAATAAGCTGAGTTACACAACCATTTTGATTGGTTCTTACTGACAATCTATTAGAGGTCTGATAGAGGTCTATCAGATGCATAGGTGGCATTGCCATTAATAATGCTTTACTTCTTTATTGTATAAGAAAAACCAATTGGATTCCATGTTGCTGTGGGTCTCTTCAGCAATAGACCACAGAAGACATTAAGATGTGGTTAGAATATTAGATACACCAAGCTGCACCTTGTGTGCCAATTCTGGTCTTACCACATCTTGACATCATCTGGGATTCATTACTGAACAGATGCATAGCAACAGGGAATCTGTTTGTTAACTACACAGCACATGTATATAACAGATACATGTAAATGTAACAACAGCTTAAAAATTTTTCCGTTAAAAATGGTCACATACTTTAAAGCAAGTAAATTATCCCCTAACCCTGTAGTTGCAGAAGAGCTCAGCCTCAAACATTGCAAATCCAAGCAATTGTGTCAAATTCTGTGGATTTTTCAGAGCTTCCTCTCTGTTTTTATGTTCATCCCTACATCTGGAAATATATAAAGAACTGAAATATATAAAGTAGGACAAGTGTTAATGTTAAATATCATTCTTTAACCATCCATGTCTTTAGAATTCTGGTCACCAACACATGCAAGATAACTAATAAACCCTGCCAACCAAAGAATTTGAAAGAATAACAAAACTTGTACATCATAAATGGAATTTTGAATTTCATGTACCTATTCATAAAAACACTCCTGAAATTTTCACCACTTTCCAGGATAATGGTATCCTCCTTGGATAACATGTTGCAAAGTTTTGCTGCAGTGTATTGGAAGTTAGGCTGTGTTATTGACTGAAAAAAATGGAATACATCCATCTTATAACTCATAACAAAGGTAACACTATTCAAGTTATGACTAATCATGTTTTCAACTTGTCAGCAAAATTTAACCTTCTGGAAATCTGATACTACAAAGACAATTATGTACAGGTATTGTAACTTGTCATAATAAGTATTTGTCCTTTATGTTTCCATAAGGGTTACCCTTTAAAATGTGACTATAGCAAATTAACCCTAATTTATACCCTAACATCAAGGCATATTGATATTCTCCAAACTGTTCTCCTAACATTTCCTCAGGGGCCAAAAATGAGCTTCTTTGGTTGGTGATCAGTTCCTTTATTCTTGTGACCTTATATGTTTGATTCAAGGGTGATATTGTAAGGAGAAATTAGATGCCAGTCACTCTTAGGGGTTGAAGGGTAAAATATCTCCAAAAAAAAAACTGGTACTCACGTATTCAAAGATGAGCTCTACCACCTCACTGAAAGAGTTCAGGGAACCCAAATGTTTCCTTATCTGAAGAACCAAAGTATCAAAATAATGACCTGACTCACCAGGTCTCTGAGTCAGTCTCAAAAGGACATCTTTAACACAGTTCATCAGTTCATTTCCTGGTGTGTCATGTATCTTTTGCAATAGTGGTGCTCTTCTAAATTGTGGTGGAACTGATGCAGGCTCAAATTCAGGGGCTTTGGCTACAGATGCCAGATTAAAGGAAGCCTTAGGGACAAATTCTCTTGCAAATGGTGATAGGTTTGAAATTTTGCTTGTGGCTTCTGTTAGTGATGTTTCATTGTGATTCATAGCAGTATGCTCTTTCTGATCACCCTCCTTGATGTTTTTATTAGTTTTGGCAGTTTCTTTTGTTGCATTAGAATGAACATCACTCTCTTGTGGCAATTTTGTTTCTTCTTCTTTCTCATCCAGTGGTTTTTCCACTTTTTCTGCTTTACATGCAGGTATCTCCTCAGATTCCTGACTACCTAATAACTTAGTATTGGCATGGTATTGATCTTTTCCAGCATCTATTGGCACAGGAATGGGAGAAACATCTTCCACAGGTTTCTCATTAGTTTCTTGGCTTACGAGACAAGTATTGTCCTTTGCATCCTTCTCATTACTAAGCACTTGCACAACCCCAAGAGAAGCACCTTTGATGTTAAAATACAAACAAAATTCACTGAGTTTACTCAGTCACAAATGACCAGTATCATTTGAGGTAATTGTGAAGAACAGCTCCCCTCCACTGACAGGCAGCCAACTCCTGGCCAACAATAAGCTGACAGCCAGCCAACTGTAGGTAATCTGTTGGCTGACAGTTGGGCAACTGTCAGCTAACAGCTTACTAGGGTATCTATTATTAGGTTTTGCTGAAAAGATAACTGCATGCAGGACATCTGATGGCCAACAGTTGACGGACTGTCTGTTGAATGTCAATAATCTTTCAGTAAGGTGTTGGTACCCTTTTGGTAGAATGTAGATAACTTTAGGACAATAATTGCTTTAAAAAGTTTATGATTTGCAACCCCTGATGATTGCACTGAAAAGATAAAATGAAACTCTTAATAGTCTTAACACTAATAGCTCTTTTGTGTTAGTTGAGCACAATTTCTTGGCAATTTCTCTTCCAACACTCACTTTAATTCCTGGCCTGTTTTCCATTTTGGATATTTAACTTTTTCCCAATCCCATTCTGAATTTCACATGGTTCTCAAGTAAATTAGTTCATACTGTAGGCAGCTTCACCTTGTTATAACATGGTAGCTCCTCAGGGAGCCATTCGTGTAAAAGGAGAGACAGCTTTACTTGTAAATGCGATCATAGAATTTGAGCAGCAATAGCTGTCCCTCTCGCTGCATGTTAGCCATCAATGACAGGTGTTGCCAAAGTCTTCTCTTGCAGACTGCTTCAAGTTCCTTAGCAGACCCCCTGTCCATGTCTCTCATCGACAGTTCTTAATTCAGCAAAGGCAACAAAATCTTGGAGGGTGCTGCAGGGGCAACCAGCCAGGCAAAACACATTCATTATGCTACAGTTGTTGTCCTTAAGGATCTGTCGCACCCTCTGCTATCTTGAATGGATTATGGCCAGACTGTGGGTGCTGGTGCGAGTAACATCTTTCTGTCATGGTTGCTACTGCTGAGGTTCGTCAGCTGTGCGTTGATGCAGAGTCCGAACCTCAGCCTTGAGCATGGCAATGGTCTACTTGGTATCCACCAACTTGGTTTGTAGAGTCTTGATAGCATCTGACTTTGTTCTGACCAGATTGGCCAGCTCCAAAGTTGAAGGTGGTGATTGGAACCCCCCAAGGCAAACTTCTGTCCTACCTTAACAAGTTCAAGTGCCAAAAAGTCTACCAGGGTGACTACTTCAGGAACATGCTAGCTGACATAGCAGAATTCTACCCCCTCAACCCAGCCCACTTAAAATGTAAAGAAAGCTATTATCAACATATATTTTGTCGTTCATTTCATTTTGATTAAGAGTAATTGAATTTAACACAATTGCAGAAAGAAGTCCCTAAAGAAAACTCAAGATAATTCAGTTTTAAGCAACATATGCAACATGATGCAGTACGCGCAAGTTCAAATCATAATGTGATTGCATAAATTAAGAAGACAAAATCAACAAGAATTGCACACACATAATTTACTTTGTATTAACTTAGAAATACAAAAGCTTTCTATAAAAGGGAAAGTACAAAGCATGCAACCCGCAAAAAGACTTAAGACTAAATGTGTCCTTTTAGTGTCGGCCAACTGTCAGCCAACTGTTGGCCAACATAAGGCCGAAAATCAGTGGAGGGGAGCTGTTCCTCACAATTATCATCATTTGATCAATGCCACCCATCTGGTACCGAAAAGTAACTGTATTTTTAAACACCTAGTTTTCAGCAATATGACACATTGCAGTTTTAACATAAAATCAAGATCAAGTATAATATGGAGGGGAGGGTAAATGTGGTACTGCATTAGGCCAGAGGGGGTGTCACCAGATGATTTGATTTTATCAACTGAGTGTGATAATGTAAATCAGCCACTGTAAAAGAGATCACTATAGCCAATTCTCATCAAAAACTCCCATGATAATCCAAATTATATTAAAAAGTATTGTTTGGATTGACTGATTGTATTTTTGGAATGTGTTTGGATTCCTTTAAATGATATGTAACTCTCAGAAGAAGCCCTCTATACTAGGCAGTACAACTCAGTTAAGAACTAATAGTTAAAAGTTTACCTGTTCTAACTTAACGTGAGGCAAGATTTCCCCAGAGCCCAATACCTCATTATACATAACACTGTTCTTGGATAAAGATTACCTCTGGGACTCTGATTTTGTTTTAGATGATTTTGAAGTTAAACGGAAGTCTTTCCGAATCTTATTATCTCGTGAACATTATAATACACCCTCCTGGAAAGTAAGTAGTCGTTTTAAGTTCCAGTCCGAACCATACTAATACAAATGACTGATTACAGGGGTTATTTGCATACAGAAAATGGATAGCTTTTTAAGCTATAAATAAACACATAAATATTAAAATGGGTTGCCGAGGCTTCGGGCTTTCGATTGCAGCTACATGAATAGTGTATGCGTGCATTGACATTTTCGCGGGTTTTGAGCTGATGTGATTGTACCGATTCACACGCACAATTTTTTAGAGATTTTGGTTCACTTTAAGATAAAAGCAACGAATAGGAAAGCCAAGGGAGATATAATTTCTATTAAGCTATAACGACTACAAAATGTCACCTCTATCAGTTTCAGTTGAAGGGGAAGGGGTTTTCTTCTCGCGCTCCTGTGTGTTCAAGTCTTCCCGCTTCTCGCCAGGTCTTCTAAGTGGATTCGTGTAGCCTTTTGATGTAATTTTTTTCTTTCCAGACATTATTTATAGGTTGAGAAACTGAAAAATCCGAATTTTCTTTGAATTACGAACCATTTCATCATAGAAAGTCCCTACTTCCGTGATCTCAACGTCTGCATTACAGCTCTGCAGCCTGGCCTGTTTCTTTGATATCCTGCAGTACCTCATGAGGACCTTGATGGCGATTGGAGAGGGAGGAGAAATTAATTACTAGAAGCAACATGGCACGAGTAAAAAAAAATGCCCACAAATTGACCCTTATCAATTCTCTATCTTCATGTAAACATTGACAAAAGTGAAAAAAACTTACAAGAATAAGAAAAGCGCGCTAGACATAAAGCGACTCGAGCTTTTTCCTTAAAAGTTCCTCAGATAATACCTTGTGGACGGTGCTTCAATTAGAATCAAAGTGCTCTGTAAGCAAACTCGTGAATTGACAGATGACTTACATGATTTTTTGGATTATGTTTAGTGAATTTTGTGGTTGATTGTCATATTTAGAGTACGAGCAGTAGTTCAGTGTTCACTAATGTAGCAAAGAAACAAAGTAACATTGGGATAAGAAGGCATTACAATTGAAATGATCACGCTATTACATTTTACAAGGGTGAATGATGTCATGTATTTTAAACATATATCATTTTTGTTTCTGGTTCAAAAGAAAAGGTTGGAAGTAAATGTGGGTGAAAGTGAAATTTACTGTCTATCAATGTAAATATTTGAAAATCAAGGCAATACTGCCTTAATGAAAACATTAATGATTCCCTCTTTATCAAATGAGACAAACGGGAACGAGTTTTGAGTGATATCACTAAGCCCAGACTGCCACCGTCATTTTGGATTTCCGTCCAAATTTTCAAATTGTCTTGAAACTTAAAAGAAAATTGTTCTTTAAAAATTCACTGAAAATCCGTAGCCAAAATTATTTGTTTAGGTTTTATTTGATTTTCGTGTTAACCTGTAATTTCGTCAGTCGCCAGCACCTTTTTTTGCTTCACACAGAAAAAACACACAATACGAAATGTAATGATCGATTTTGTCCCCAATCTCACGCCATAACAGAAAAAGCTTTTGAACACCGGTAAACTCCGAGCGCTTCAGAGTAAGTGATATTTTTAACGAATCTTCGGATTGTTTTCAAGTTCAAGGATTGTAAATTACAATTTTATGAAAAACGAAGGTTGTTCTCGTATTTCAGTGTGAATCCTCGCACGCCTGTCAGTCGCTGGCGCCGCTTGTTGAAACTAAAACGAAAAAAAAATAAACTATTTTTAAGATTATCATTGGCTTCTTTTTCACCCCACCACTATTCTTAGCAACGAAGGTCGCCATTTCGTTTATTTATTACTCGCAAAAACCTATCAAATGCACTTAAAAGCCTAAAATCGAAAAAACGTTTACAGGAATCGAGCGAGCGAGCGAGTGCCACTCTCCACATCATATCTACAACTCGCTCTTGCGCATGTGCGCAATTCACGAGTTAAAAGGATAGCTTTCAGAAGTTCGTGGTTACCCTCTATCCCTGCGGATTCATGGTACATATTTTTGCATGGGGGTTACCTTGGAAACTAAGTAGACGTTTACAAAATTTTTAAGGATCTTCTCTTTTTTTCATATTGTGCCCATTTTAGTTACCTCTTTCCGTTCTTCTCTTACAGCATTTTGATTATTATTCTTCCTGTTGCCTCGAAGATAGTTGTGAGACATATGTCCAGAAATGCATGCAGTAGCGAAAATGGCAAAAATTTGTTAAAATCTTCAAGTCCACCAAGCTGATTTCGCTTTGACGAATGCGACTAAAATTCGCCAATATCGCCAAAGCCATAAATATTCACTAGGTTTGACGAAATTTCGTTAAATCTGCCATTTTCGTATACGTAACTGCGTGCATTTCTAGACATAAGTGATATGTGAGGAACCTATATTTTTCAATGTTGATCTTGGAGGCTTAGCCCACATAGGCTGAAGTTCAGTGAGGTGAAGCTCATTAAAATCTATATCCATTGAAATAACTGATAACAGAGGTGACTTGTGCGGTAAAATTTAATACTGAACAATCATCGACAATTTATATGTAAGCTAAGCTTTAGTTGGAACCTGAAATGAACCTTATTTAATTAACACACATTTTTTTTATCAGGGCTGGATTGTCACATTATTTGCTGTTAACTTTACACCCAGTATTCCAACAAGGAACCATTAACTGTTTGCACCACTACTTGTCCCTCCAGATCAAAGTGCGTCAAACGAATAACTTCTTCTCGTATGCCAGTGACGTAACAGTCATCATCCAATCCAGTTTTTTCATTCTTTATGGAAGCCACTACGCAGCTATTGGTTTGAGTGTCTGCAGACCATGATGATGGGAGCTTTAAACTGAAATCAGTTTCTGACGAAAGAGAGATCAGATATTAGTTTGCGGCGTGCCTTAAAATAATAAAGCCTACTGAATGAAAAAAAATAGGGGGGTATAACATGGTTTTCCGGAGAAACAGAGGGAGGATCAGCTGTCGCCAACAAAGCGCAGAGGGAAGAACATAGAAAATTTACTGAAAATCAACTGCCAATTAGGAGGATTATAAGAATCATAGAGAACCTTATGTGGGAACAGCTAAATTCTCACGTGACACAAACCAAAATCCTCCGACCAACCCCTCCCCCCCGCGATAGATAATAACAGGTCCCTTACGGGTTTAAAGGGGGTGAGTCTCTATAAAAACTGTGGTGCCGCGTCGGTGGGAGAGTATAAAAGGGTAATTTAGTGTTATCAACTGAGTTGAAAACGTAAATTGGCCACCTTAAATGGTTTAAAGGCTAACGTTTCGAGCGTTAGCCCTTCGTCGCTAATCGCTCTGACAGCTCAGTTCATGACACTAAATTATCTTCTTACGAATTTTTTACGTCACCTGATAGCTCCCGAGTGGATACGGTAGTGTTATTATGAATGAGGTTCCTTTTCAATGCAGGCCTCTCGTAAGGCTCTGAAATGTGACCCATTGCTGGACGACGGCGACCGTGAACATGGTAACAGCCTGCTTTGCTGCTCGCACCTAGATAGTAGGGAATCTCAAATCCATTGTTGTCATTGATGTCAGGCAAGTCTTGAATTCTTGTGGACTTCCATGGGTACATTCGAACTTTCTGAACGTGAAGAGGAGGAAAATGATAACGATGTTCAGATAAAGAAACTAACCCCCTTAACTAATTTGTCTTTAGGAATAATGCTTTGCTTTTAAATAGAATCGTGTTGTATAGAAATCTCTCCTTCTCTATTTATTAATCAAAGATATTACATAAAAGATCGCAAAATTATTAATTAATATTTTATTTACCTGTTAGGAGAGTGACTTACATAAATTAGCAAGAAAAGTATATCAGGTACTGACGTTTAAAAAAGTATTCAATCGTCTACGCAAAAAAAGTTAAAGAGTGAGGTTGGTATTTACCTTATCAGCAGGCTTGAAAGTTCTCAAACCACAGCCAGCGTCAAAATCTGAAACGATCCGACTTCTTCTCTTTCGTTCGTCTTCTAAGTCTAATCTTCGTTCTCTGACGCCGTGCCAGTGGTAGACGCAAACAACACATGAAAGAAAAACTGCCAGGAGACAAACTGGTAACAGTACACCAAAAGGAGTCATTGTGAGACTCAATGAAGCCATGGACGGGTTGATTTCTTCTAACTTTGTTTGTGATTTTGCTTTTAGTGTGTTTGACGACCAGCTTGAATCTGTTGAGGGAATGTCATGGAAGCTGTGATCGATTTTGGAGCCCTCGTGTTCGAATTCTGTCTGTGGCACAGAAGCTGTCGAGAATACCCCAGAAAAAGAGAATGATGTTTGGTTTTAAGACATAAAAGATGACATGAATGCCGTAGTTAACTCATGTCCTAAAATCAGTACTTGCACTTCACGATTTGATCGAAACAACAGAATGCCTCATACTTCACTACAGTAGTTTCCAATGCCATTTGCACGATTTTACACTTACATGAAAAACCGAAAAAAAATGACAGAGGGTAATCATCTCTATTCTAAACGGTGTGAACATAACAAGAATATTCGATTTATATAGGAAAATTATTTTTACAAAGGTGACAGAATCACAATTTGTCACCTAAGGGCGTAACTCAGCAGTCAATCAGCACTTCACCACGAATGTTTCTTCACCTGCAGGATTTCTAGTACGAGGCCTCGAGCGACGCCAGTTAGCCAGAAGTCTGCCAGGGCCGGGGTTAGCACCGATAGTTTTTAGCATCAGGCCCCCGCAAAGCCTCTTCCCGACCCGTCTCAAATCTTTCCATAGACGGAGAAACGCGCGTCTGGTAGCGTTATCGATAAGGGCTGCTCACCCAAATCTAATCATTCATCAGAGGTGGATGAATGTTGTAAAGTAATTACAAATAAAAAAAAACCAAAATATGCAACATGGTTAACCTTCGATAATAACGAAAGTTTCATTTCCAATTGTGCCTCTTGAACCCTACGATGCTACCAAGACGTGTTCAACAGGTGCGGTGGATACAGTACATACTCTTATCTTCCTTACCTACGTTGCTTCCCTTTACGCACCCGTTTCACGGGAATTGATTTTCCATTAGATAAGAAATACATCAAAAGAAGAGTTACACAAGAACAAAGAAAACAAAAAGAAAGCGAATGATTCGGTTCATGGTTTAAACGTTCCCATCGGTTAGCCAGCAGATAACAAAAATAAGAAAAAAAAACCTAGAAGAGACCAAAACCTGTCACTTATCATAGCAGTGACTCCAAAGACAACTTGACACTATATCTACTGGACTTCCAGGTAATAACTCAAGCAGGATGTTGAAATATCATGACAAAAGTTTGTAAATTATGAGGCTTTGACTAGCTGACCAACAAGAGGAAAGAAACAATTTGACAAAAATGAGCAATTTTATCACGTGTTGTGTAATCTGATACACATGAATAAAGTACCAATTTAGAACTGCTATGAAAGGAAAAACATACAAAGATTTCAGAGTAGCAATAGCCTTGTTAATAATTGTTCCCAAAAGCTTTATTAAGATTATATCACAAATAGCATACAAAATGGGCAAATTACAATTTACATTATGACTTTGTACAGCTGTGACTACAAAATAAATGAATATACTAAAGACATAAAAGGGTTTGTAACGAACCTATAATAAGTGCACATATATAATATAAACAATACAATCTCGCATTTTATTTCATTTCTGTTCATAGGTCAGAACTTTACATTTATATTTACAGTTAGAAATCAAAGGAGGACATATTGGTTTTTTTTAACCTCCTGTTTTGTAAAATGTATCTGAGTTTCTAGATATGTGATCTAAGCGAGGGCCATAGTAATCCATGATATACGCTGAACCATCAGCTGGGCCAACGACCTATGCAACAAAACACAAAAACATTTGTTAAGATGCCTCTTACATTGTAAATTTGAGGGGAAATTGACTTTTACATCTGCTGAAGATTATCCCAGTTTCTTAAGAATATAACATCAAAGAGCTTGACTACTCCCCCAGATGGGCTTCAAGTCCATTAAAAGTTACCATCCTTCCCCCCCCCCCCCCCCCCTTCTGCAGTAATTTGTCAGGTTTCACTGACAGTTCTAGGTTTCTGTGACTGTTCACTTATACCTATCTACAATCCTGGGAGAAAGTGGGTGTGGGGGAGAGGGTGGGCAAGAGGCAATGTTATTTTTCACAGAAGTGAATTGCATTGTATTGTTTACTGTTGGTTATTAATATCAACTGCCACTCATATTATTTACCTGTGTTGCAATCAAAATAACATCTACAAGATGAAATACAAAGAAGAAACCAAGTGTGCAAAACTTTAACAGTCCTGAAAGATTTTAAAAAATAATATTGTCATCAACTAAGATTACACCAAAGTGTCCTTTTCTATATTAAGAAATACATTTCAAAGGCTGACTTTCACTCAACTACAACTAAAGCTAACCTATCGCAGGATATCCAAGATAAAATCTGTCAATTCCAAACATGCCAAGGAAGACTGATAACAAAAGAGCGGTTTCGTACGAGTGATCATTGCTGAAAGTGAAACAGCAAGACTTTTCAATGAATAATTTTGTTTTAAAGCATAGTATTATTGTAAAAATAAGATCCACTTGAGGAAGACTTACGTATAACGGCATGATACGTTTTGAATACATTCAGTGATATTTCGACCATCTTTCTCGATAGGAACAGTGCTGCATTTCACTATGGTGGAAAGAAATGAATAGGATTATGTGCAAGTTTAAAAGACAGTAAGAACTTTGTGTATTTAGAGCTCGTTAATTCTTACCTTCGACCGTGTGATTCTTCGTGCAGCCAACAGCCGCCTGAGTCGAAGAATCGATCATAGGTTCAGGACAAAAATATCTAAGAGTGTCAAGGAATGAACAGCGAACAGACTTCCCTATTTTTCCCTACATACCAGTCGAAATAAGCTTTTCAGCATTATTCAAAACTACGTAGTAAATAGGCTTACTCTTGCTTTAGTTTTAAATAGGATACTGTCCCATAAGAAGATCCCGACAGGCCACTTTCTCTCCATTTCCATTTGAAGTTATCCATGTAGAAAAAATTAGAATAAAAATCGCTTGTAAACAATGTTTCCACCAAGGAATCATTCCGGAAAAAGCCTTGTAATGCAAGATTTTAACTAACGTCGGCCATAATCATATTTTTTCTTTTCTGTAAAACTGCTGACCGCATGTTGTTAAAGGTTCAACTCTCACCCAGTTTCTTTTCCGTCAACTGCATCGAAAATGGCGGCGGTTCGAAAACTGACAAGCGACTAAATAATTGGATGATAAAAATAGTAAAAGTTAATAAGTTATATCTTAACTCCTTGCCCGTGAGTATAGAGTCCTAAAGTGTGACGTCACGTTGCCATGGGGCTAAAATTTCTGTTCTAAACAATCGAGCGCGTCCTACTGATAACCTATGCGTTGCTGAGGTCAAGTGTGTAATCATCGCTTGGAACGGTTCAAAGAAGCTTAGAATAAGGTTCAGTTACATTGTTATTAACGCTGTAGGTCATAGAAATCTAAAACTGAGAAACGAAGGCGATCGAAACGATTAAAATGGTGCACTGCTTTGCGCCTGATTGCAACCATCACTCGGAAAGTCACACGTGTAGCTTCTTCGGATTCCCTAGCAAGGAAAAAAAGCTGAAGGAATATAGAAGATGGATTCACCTACTGAGGTTAGTAAGAGTTTTATTTCAATACTTTTTCTGTCCAGGAGAAAAGTATGCTTACGCAATTTATTGCGGTTGTGGAGTCGCCATCTTTGTTATGAAACTGATTAAGCTTATATAAATCTTACTGATTTTTAGACTCCTTTTTCTTGTACTCCAACTTCAAAATCGGTTCCCTAGAAGCCACGAGCCAACATTTGACTCAATGACGGAAATCAGTTGTGAGAGCTTTTGGTGTGGTTGTTGATACTTAATGGTCACCCTGCAGTGTTAAAACAGGCAGATAGAGAACTGTCTTCTTAATTAGAAATTTTTATAAGATAGAAGCTGCAAGATAAAAATCCTCCGCTAATAGCACAGTAATCAGAAAGAATTATAAAGCTGAAATTATCCTTTTTGCTATAGGAGAGAAGACAGAGAGCCAGGAAAACATTCCAGAGTCTGTAGTTGCCATTTCAGAGAAGGAAAAAAAAGTAATGGTCCTGAGATTTTCAAGAGGAACCAAGACAAACTTTTCCCAGCAGAAGAAGCAAAGCCAAAAAAGAAAAAAATCGAATCACAACAGACCCTACAAGAAATGATAGAAGCTGCAAGGAAGAAAGAAGAACTTGAACAAGGCACCTCTGGCAGCGTGGAGAGACTTGAATCAACAAGAAAAGAAGTTATACTGGAAGCAGAGTTGGAGCAGGCAAAAAGGGAAATGATTGATCAAAGAGAAAAAAATTACTATGTGCAAAAACATTACACAGTTTCGAAAATGAGTGAGGAGGTTTTGAAGATGGAAACTGGGCTGCCAACAAAGGAAGTTTTTCAAATTGTTGTCAACTATGCAGCTAGGTTTAAACAATCCATCAATTACTTTGCTGGCTGGAGAGTGCAATCAATCAGTTTTGAAGAACAAATATTTATAACATTAATGAAAGTCAGACAGAATTACACAAATCTTCACCTTGCACAGTTATTCAATTGCAGTGTATCTACAATAGCAAATATTGTAACAACTTTCATTCATGTCTTACACTCAATTCTATTTATTGACCTCATGGCATCCATCCCATCTAGGGATAAGAACAAGCTGTGTGCCCCATCATCTTTTAGTCAGTTTGGTTCATGTAGAGTAGTGATAGATTGTACAGACATAGAGATTGCCACACCTGGGCTTATGAGCCAGCAGAATGCTACGTATTCAAATTATAGGGGAATGCATTCCTTCAAGGTTATTGTGGGTGTAGTGCCAAATGGTGTTATTACTTATGTCAGCAAACTTTATCCAGGGTCAATATCTGACAAAGCAATTGTGCAGAAATCAGGATTTTTAAATCACCTTACTGCTGGAGATATGGTCTTAGCTGACAAAGGTTTTGTTATACAGGATCTTGTACCAAATGGTGTTTCAGTAAATATACCACCTTTTTTAAACAATGGTACATTCACTGAGAGTGAAGCAAGGGCAACAGAAGTTATAGCAAAATGCAGAATTCATGTTGAGAGGGCAAATGCTAGGCTCAAAGATTTCAAGATTTTATCTTTTATTCCCTCATATTTACGTTGTCATGCAGATATAATATTTCAACTCTGTGCTTCACTTGTTAATCTGCAGTTTCCACTGATCAAAGAGGGCTGTGAAGGATATGAATTTGATTAATGAACTAATTATTTTTCATATAAGGAAAATTGAATACTTTGTAAAATACATGTTGATCTGTTTGTTTTATTCAAAAAGTAAATCTGCTATCATTGTTGAATTTATGGATGCATGTATAATTTCAGCCCAACAACAGTTCACTACAACAGAGCAGTACAGCTCAACTGTGAAACAATGAAGTGCAAAAACTGTAACTGTTTCTAAAGTTAGTTTGAGTAAACCAGGAGAGCCCTGTTGGGATTTGAAGATCTGTGTTCCTAAAGTTACTAGAGTGAACTTAAAAGTACACCTGAGCTCCCAATACCCTCCATCTGAAAAGCCTCCCTATCTCAAGAAATTCCACAACAACATGCCATCAGTGAAGACTAAACACCAAAGGGCTCCTAATGATTCCTGAAAATTATTATTTCTTAAAAAATAATTACATGCAGTAATAGATCTGGAAACCTATAATTGTCCCTCTACAACCTTTGGGAAGAGGTGTTCAAAATAAAACTGAGTAAGCTTAGAAATGTTTCCACTCCAGCCTTCATCCTTTGCTATTTTCAAAACAACTACATCTTTAGATGTCCACACAACAAAATAGCAAAGCTTCCTTTGAGCAAAATGTATCTCCCCTTGGACCTGATGCCAGTAGACATGTTCTTCCTTTAAAGCATACTGACCACTTTCAGTTTTTTTCAAGCAGAAATTGGGGGAGATATTCACTGCCTCTTCCATTGTCATATTCCTTTCGGTGTAGGGACACTTGACCTCCAAAACAGAGTCTTCATCCACAATTCCATCTGGGGAAGCACCAAGAATCCCAGAGCCATCCAGCCATAACCCAGTTTCCTGTACAGTTTTTGCAGTTAAATTGGTAAATGCCTTAATCGCTTCTGCCTCGTTGTTTACCCCCCATTGTACTGCCTTAACTCTTGATATGTCATACTCTCCAAGGAGCCGTTTGAGAAGTGAAGGGGTCACTCTTTTGGCATGCAGAACGGATCCAAAATTGCTTGCTGTAAGCCGTCCCCTCCTTGCAAGATGCCAGGTTGGGTTGTCTCGTTGGCCTACAGTTATCTGACTGACTAACAGGATATCTGCTTCTGTGAGTTTGGCTTTCCGAACCAAACAGTCCAATTGTTGCTGTGTACCTCTTGTTTGGATAAACTCCTCTGAGTAGATGATTTCCTCAATTGTTGGCACAGGCAATTTGGCTTGGGGAGCAGGCTCTGGGCACATGAGCCAGCAAAGACCAGTGAACCTCCCATATGCCTTTAAGCTTCCATATAGTGCCTGACGATCTTCTGTGTTGGGAGATCGAGTAATCGCCACATAATTCTTTGGCAGAGGGAACAGTTCTTCGACTGCCTGTAAAGACAGGGAGGTATTAGACTTCTTTTTCCTCCACTGACATTCAATATCTGTGCGGCTTAAGTTGTGAATCCCATTTATAAAAAGAGCCGCCGCGTGACTGCATTTGAATTTTCCCTTTGGACATTCACACTCCGTGGATTTTATGTTGAAGTGGTCATCCAGGTAAATCTAAGTGGTAATTAAGATAAAAGTTCAAACAAGGTGAACTCATAAATGTCTTGGTAACACTATTTCATATGAATCATAATCTGTACGATTTAAGCCTCAGCCTGGCTTTTTTGATGAGGGAAATCGACAAGATCGAAAATATATATTTCTAAATTGGGGGAGTAGATAACAAGAAGGTACTTAAAAGATATTTAAAAATATTCCTTAGGCTTCTTAATGCGATTGGTGGCTCTAAACTCACCGTGACTCGATAGACCTTTTTCTTCATACTTGCTTGAACCTCACCGCGTAAAATACCCTGATGGTAAGAAAATGACTCAATGTGTTCAGATCTGTAATGATTTTCTCCTCGTTCGATTGACTTCTTTTCTTCAGCGAAGAAAGATATCAGTGCAGCGATTGAAAGCGACGCCATTTTGGCTCTGAGCACGTTTGTTTAGAACAGAAAATTCTGCTCCCATGGTAACGTGACGTAACGGCTTTAGAACTCTATTGTTAACCGCGTGTCTCGAAGCGGAACAATGAAATATCCATGTGGAAACGCCGATGTGTCAAACAAGAAATGGCTACTTACATAACGAAGAGAGGACAGAGTCTATCTTGCTCAGCGAGGTCGTTCAGCGATATGCCGGCGATGAAAAAGTCATCCGCTGCCAAGCTCCGCTGACAAAACTCATTTAGTCAGTTTAGGCGGATGACCAAAGACTGAAGCCATTCCTGTATTTCACCGCTGACAGGAATGGCTCCAGCCAATGTGTATATTAATTTGTTTTCGTTCTGGCCAAATAATTTATACACTGAGATAAAAAGTGGAAGAGCGATTTATTAGGTACTTCTTATGTTAAAGTCTACAAATGCTTGCAAATGAAGCCCTATTCTATTAATACAGGGCCATGTAGTTTCTAAGTTTTAAAACAATGCAGCAACTGCATGTCACGTTTAGAAAATCACGCAATGTTGCGTGACGCTGCGACCGATGTTTTTAATTTACAATATGCTCTGCTAGAGAAATATGGCTTAGCCGCAATCGAGGGGTTTTTTTTTCGTGGAAAACTGATTTCCTAGGTAATTGTTCACATGAAGGACAAATCCATTCATCGGGCTTCATCTGTTTTTGAACAACACCTAAAGGAAGAAAGTCGCGGATTAATTTTGTTTGGTAATTTCTAACAATCCACTAGACCTGAAAAAGGAAAAAAACAAAACAACCAAAAAAAAAAGTCTTACCAGTCAAATCAGTGGCAATAGCTCTCGCACTGAATCATGTTGAAGTACCTTGACTGTTTGCAGTGATGGCACAACCAGTCTTCGAACAGTTTTCGGCTATAATAAGAAAGAGTAAAATGATTTCATGAAACTTGTTCTAAAATTAATGAAAGCTGTTCATCACATGACGCTGTATTGGAACAAGTATATCTCGTGTGCTATTGTATCACACTAGTGTTTTAGACGAGGTATTTACACCACTTAAATTTAAGAAAGAATGAGTAGAACGTAAACCACGTTTTCTTTAAAGTACACGAACCATCCTAACCTCATTTTCAACATAGATTTTCAAATTTTCACAACTTTGCCTATTCCTGGTCGTAGGTCCAGCCAAGCCCTTATGGTCATTGGCCCCCCGCAATTGCCCGGTAAACAATGGCTTATAAATATATAAAGGGGTAAGTTTCTAAAGAAACTGTGGTGCTGCGTCGGTGGGAGAGTATAGCAGGTAATTTAGTGTTAACAACTGGGTTGAAAACGTAAATTAGCCACCGTAAAGAGTAAAAAAGCTGACGTTTCGAGCGTTAGCCCTTCGTCAGAGCGATAGACGAAGGGCTAACGCTCGAAACGTCAGCTTTTTTACTCTTTACGGTGGCTAATTTACGTTTTCAACCCAGTTGTTAACACTAAATTACCTGCTTATAAATATAGGTGTTTAGTGTTAACTTGTAAAGCTCCCTGAAGAAGTTTACGACAGTTAGACGATAGTTTGCGAGTGGCTGTAGATGTTTTTGAGGTGGTTGTAGATGGTTGTAGGTGGTTGTAGGTGGTTTCAGGTGGTTTTAGGTCGTTCCATGTTTTAGTACTTACGCAACCAAAACTGCAATTCGGAGTTCTTCAGTGTTGAGGGCTTTCTTCCAGCAAGCGAACTTCCCGGAATATCTTCTTCGGTTAGTAAACGGGGTCCATATAAAGCATCTGCCATATTTTCTCTTCCTGACCGGAAGGGTACGTTATTAAATGATACGTTTGTTGAAAACTTCTCAGTAGAAACTGTAAAATCTCTTAGGTTTGGCCCTTGTGACCTCGTTTTCATGCCACTCGCCCCAGCTTTTACCGGTTGGCGGCCATTTTGGAATAAGGTGTACATGTCATTTTAGATTTTAAAAAAAAAACGGTCGCCAGAGTAAGCAGAGCGAAAGTAGAATATGAGGAACATTTCATTATTTTACTCCATAACTCATCATACTTTCGCAATGAGACACAGAAAGATTCTATTTGTGTTCATTTTTCTGGTAGCTACGATGTGTCTTCTGATGATATCCTTAATACAGACTGATTCCAAGCTCACACTTTCCCCCACAAATAAGTGTGTTGTGATTGTCGATCGCGAAGACATTGTGTATCCGTGCTATGGCAATCGGTTTGGAAAACACTGTCTTGTTGCACTGGATTGGGGAGAAATGTGCCCTGAGTTGTACACAGAATTGGGAGGAAAATGTAACTTGATCAACGGTACAATTCAATGTCCTGATATTCGAAACCACGCAAAATTCCGCAACCGACAGGCACAACTCGTCATGACCAGAATGCTACGTATTTTTGATCTCATAGCGCAGAAACATAACATTGACTACTGGATATTTCGCGGGACTTTACTTGGTGCTGCAAGACATCATGGATTTATTCCGTGGGACTACGACATAGATATTGAAATGCCTTTGGAAGAATATGTGAAATTTTTCCAAGTCGCAGCAAAGGATTTACCGCCAGATATTTTCTTTCAGAACTCTTTAAGTGATCCAGCGTTGAATCCGGATGACCCAAGCGGTTACTACAAGCATGAAATAGTTGGTATCTACGAAGCAACTTGGAACCCAAGATTACGAGATAGATATAGTTGCTATAAATTCTGTATGTCCTACGGATGTACTTGGCATGATGGGCTCATGATTGACATGTTCGTGTCGCCTCACATGAACAGATCTCCCGTCCCGCGTAGACGAATAAGTTTCGAAGGTTTCACCTTTCCTGTGCAAAATGACTGGGAGGAATATTTAATAGAAAATTTTGGCGAGAAATACTTTGAGGTTCCAATCGATCAAGAACCGAAAGAAAGTCCAGACGTTTTCCATGGATGCGAGGAACTCAAAGGAAGTTCTTAATAGATCTCGCGATAGCGAAATTTCCTAGAGTGACTTGCAGAGATGTAACACGAAACATACTCCATTATGAAAAATAACAAGCTGTATCAATTTCCACTCGCGCTTTCGTTTTCATTGCAAACTTTTAAAATCCATGAAATTAAAATAAAGAAAAAACTGAAAGAAAGTAAAAGAAACGAATTTTCAATCACAGGCGGCCTAAGCTCCAGCTGTGAGATGATCATCTTGCCCAAGTCTGAACACTCCATTTCCGAACGCCCGATCTGAGGAGCGAAAAATTCCAGCGCAAAATGACCGGGCGGCCACAAATCCAACGCAGAATCCAAGCACGTATACTGTAATTTCATTTCAATTCACTACAAACTCAATCTTCCCCGTGCAACCCTAACCCTAAGCAGTTTGCTTCAAAAATTTCCAGTTTAGAGGTTTCTAACAGCCCGCGTCCTCATCGGTCAGCATTAGATTCCATCCACCAAAACCACCTCGGTCGAGAGGGACTGAGATGGAATATTTAATAACTTGCAAAACATAACCGAAGATTCTCGGAAATCCGCAAGTGATGTAGCCGAACATCCGAAGCTGTAAATCCCATGATTCTTGAGGAACAAACAGAAACAGCATAGCGAGAATTTTAAGTCGCGAACCATTGATGGTAAACATGCAGATA
Source organism: Pocillopora damicornis (assembly GCF_964200805.1). NCBI lineage: Eukaryota > Metazoa > Cnidaria > Anthozoa > Scleractinia > Pocilloporidae > Pocillopora > Pocillopora damicornis. The sequence continues at coordinate 1,278,663 of NC_142680.1, forward strand.
ATTTAGGATACGTAAATTCTGTTGATGAGGCGCTTAAACTTATTGCGGAATTTGAAACAGGATTGACGACGAAGTTTTCTTTCTTTAAAGCTGTCAAAGGTTTCGGGAACATATATTTATATATATTTGATATAGCTCTTTAGCATTACAAAGCTTTGCTATCGCTATTGTGCATTCTCACTAGTTTGTCTAGTTCAAGCCCTCTGGCATGGCTTAGATGATACCACACTCGTGGAATCATTCGGGTTAATTTAATGCTTACACCTCCTTCCTCGGACAGAAGTCACAAAATACTGGGGGAAGATGCATGAGATATTTAAGGAGCAAAAATTCGTTTTTTACTAGTGCGCCTTTCCTAACTTTGGGAGGGAAAGTGTTCAATTGCCAGCACGGCATAGACTGAACAGCTGGAGAGAAAAGGAAACGAAAAGATACAGAAGAAGTACTGTATATAATAATTTCTTTTTATCCTCAACCTTTGTGTTTCTGTCAACTATGGCTTGCTAATTTGAAAGGTCAAATACATGAATGGGTCATATGACATTGATCTCAGAATACTTTTATGACAAACGTGATAACGGTTCAATCTTGGCTAAATTGAAGATGGTTTAGAAGTTAACAATTGTAAGAACTTTTCACTAACATATGCTGCTGACAAAGGAGAAAATATATGCAATTCTGCATTTTTTGCATTCTATCAAGCAATCATATGTTTGCTCCTTATCACACTATGACACTTCCGTTTTGTCACATTCCAAAAAATAACTTGAGAAATACACTGTCACTCATCTTACACTGTTATATTTACCTATTACAGAAGGCTGGAAACAAAGATTTTGTTTTCAAGAAAACAAGATTTCTTGTCCAAGACACAAGGAAGTTTGACTGCGAAGCACAGATAAAAATGCGAGAAATTTTACTTTTTTCAGAGAACAAGGTAGTTCTACTCATGTATAAACAGAACAAATGCGATTTAATAAATCAGATATGCGGCATGACTCCCTTTCTTCCATCCCCACTCAAAACAAGCAAACACACCTGTAGAGGTTCCAGTCTGGTCTGCAAATGAAAAGGAGGAAGGTGATCACTGCAAAATTAAGCATTAGGGTTCTTATTTATAACATATTGATTATTGTATACTGATATCTAGAAATTAAGGTTGCAAGTAGCAGCCAGCTGAGTTATAGTTTGAGTTTTATCAAGTCCATTACTTTGTTAAATTTAGAGTAACCTTGACTTGAGAGAGGAAAATTGAGGAGCTGTAATATACTAATCATCAATTAGGGACCACAAAGAAAAATTTATTTATAGAGACTTTTGAAGGAGAGGGGTAAGACTTGTGACAAGCTGGCAGACATATAGATAAACTTTACTGCTAAATGGGTTACAATACAAAGTGCTCAGTATTTGGATCAGCTATGGCTCAACTTAAACTTTGCTTTAGCTTCAAGTTTAATCATTTGTGGTTTCCTTTCTCTGTGTTTATTTTTCAAGTTATGTACACAGAAGAACACAAAAAATGACAAGGAATGCTTTTGAATATCAAGAGGCTGGAATGAGCAAGAAACCAAAACTGAATTTTAAACAGTACAAAGTTAATTTGATCTTCCAATGTTATTTAATTTTAACCATAGAATTTGGTATTTAAATTTATCCCCTCCATTTTTCTGGGTATTGTGAGCAAAAACAAACAATTATCACAAAATGCATGGTATACAATGGTTTGATTCACCAATGTGGCAGAGGCCTTTCACTGTCTATCCATAAAAAGGGAAATAGTTTGTAAACTGTAAGACATTCTGCATGTTGAGTGTATACTTATTCATCCATGTGAAATTAAAGGTTCCTTGAAATAAATGTGAAAGATTTATAGGATTTTCAGACCCCTGATAACAATTACTAATGTGCTAATTTGTTGTACTTAAAGGTTATGATTTTGGCAGAAATAGTGGAAGAAATTTCTGGACCTGGAATTTTGTTGCAAATGTTTGTTTAAATCAGTTTAAGTCAGTTAAAAACTCTCCTGTTTCAAGATTACATGATTACCACACCAGAACCTTTTGTATTCTATATTATGCACCATGTTATGATTATGGTTTCAATAATAAAAGGTGCTGACTCAAGAACTTTCCAAAATATCTCTACATACAAAGAAATAGATTGTGGTTATGTACTTCAAATAGCAGGTCACATCAGTCTTCTGTAAGGAAGTAGCAGAAATTTCTGTGGTGGTTTTGGTGGATGAAGAGAAACATCCACCAAAACCACTTTATTCTATGTGTTAAGAGTTATGATAATCATTATGAACGTTTGGTCGGTCAGCAATTGTGCACCATAAAAAATAATTAGCCAGAGCACTAACTGCTAATTAGTGGTATAAATCTTTTGTCTCTCTGAACATCTAACAATGGCTATAGATAAAATTTAAAAAATATATTGTTGATGGTTTTGGTCAAAGTTTTGGTGGATGTTCCCTAATGACATCCACCAAAACTACGTAACATCTAAGCACCTTTTGAATACGTGAAATATCTGCATAAAATTGCGTAAAATGTTTTATAATACTACAATCGAACAATAAATTAATACTTACCATTTCTTTAGTAAAAAGTTTTGACGCAATTTCCCAAACAAATAATACACTTGGGTCATCGTGATAAGTCGGCATGTTGTCGTAGCTTCGTAATTTTTTTCCATCATTCCATCTCAGTCCCTCTCGACCAAGGTGGTTTTGGTGGATGGAATCTAATGCTGACCGTCCTCATCAACCTTGACACACGACCGTTGAAAACCAGCTAGGTAACCTTGCCTCCTCTTTAAACTGAGCCTCGCCGGGAATCCTACCGTAACTTAACATGAAGAAATTGTCTTAGCACTACGGGTGCCTAGTTACAGTGGGATCCCCGGTGAGGCTCAGTTTAAAAAGGAGGCAAGGTTACCTGGCTAGTTTTCAACGGTCGTGTGTCAAGGTTGATGTGGCCACGGGCTGTTAGAAACCTCTTAACTGAGACAACTCACTAAAATGCGTTCTTTTCATCAAAGTAAGCGGTCAGATGACAAGAAATACGCTGTGGAAGTAAGGTGAGGTATTTTTTTGAGAATTTGACGAATTATTTTATTCCTTAGAGTGGTCATAAATATTCCCATACAAACTCTTATAATTCCGCCATGACTGTTATTGCACAAGATGATCATCTCACAGCTGGAGCTTGGGCCGCCTGTACTTCAATAAACAATAATCACAGAATAGTTCTGTTTGTTTGCTTAGTTACCCTTTCTTTGTTTTAATATCTTTCAATATCCTCTTTAGTTTCTTAGTGATGTTTATCTTTTGTTGTTCTCCAATCTTTGTATCAGCATTTGTTGCGAAGTAACCTTCGTTTTCTGTAGTATAAAGTTATTTTACTTTGTGGTTCGATTTAGAATAGATCTTTATGACCCTTTATTACTCTCACTGAGGCTGTTGAGGTTTCATGGTTTTTCTGTTTCTTGTATACCCCTCACTTTGAAGAGGTACTGTAGTCCCTTCATCGGTTTTAGGACCTTTATCAAGTTTGCTTCTTGTCATACTCGCCCACCGTTTCTTAGCATAATTGGAAGTTATTCAGCCAAAAATAATCATTTATTTAAAAAGAAAAATCGAATCAACCTCTAACAGTTCCAGGTTTTTATGACTGTTCACTAATACCAATCTACACTCCTGGGAGAAAGTGGATGTGGGGGAGAGGGTGGGGAAGAGGCAATGTTATTATTCACAGAAGTGAGTTGCTTTGTATTGTTTACCGTTGGTTATTAATATCAACTGCCACTTGTATTATTTACCTGTGTTGCAATCAAAATAACATCTAAAAGATGAAATACAAAGAAGAAACCAAGTGTGCAAAACTTTAACAGTCCTGAAAGATTTTAAAAAATAATATTGTCATCAACTAAAATTACACCAAAGTGTCCTTTTCTATATTAAGAAATACATTCTAAAGGCTGACTTTCACTCAACTACAATTAAAGTTAACCTATCGCAGGATATCCAAGATAAAATCTGTCAATTCCACACATACCAAGGAAGACTGATAACAAAAGAGCGGTTTCGTACGAGTGGTCATTGCTGAAAGTGAAACAGCAAGATTTTTCAATAAATAATTTTGTTTTAAAGCATAGTATTATTGTAAAAATAAGATCCCCTTGTGGAAGACTTACGTATAACGGCATGATACGTTTTGAATGCATTCAGTGATATTTCGACCATCTTTTTCGACAGGCACAGTCCTGCATTTCACTATGGTGGAAGGAAATGAATAGGATTATGCGCAAGTTTAAAAGACAGTAAGAACTTTGTGTATTTAGAGCTCTTTAATTCTTACCTTCGACCGTGTGATTCTTCGTGCAGCTAACAGCCGCCTGAGTCAAAGAATCGATTACAAGCTCTGGACAAAAATATCTAAGAGCGTCAAGGAATAATTAGCGAACAGACTTCCCTATAATTTTACCTACATACCAGCCGAAATAAGCTTTTCAGTATTATTCAAAACTACGTAGTAAATAGGCTTACTCTTACTTTACATTTGAATAGGATACTGCCCATAATAAGATCACGACAGGTCACTTTCTCCCCATCTCCGATCGAAGTTATCCATGTAGAAATAATTAGAATAAATATGCTTGTAAACAATGTTTCCACCTAGGAATCATTGCAGAAAAAGCCTTGTACTGCAAGATTTTAACCAACGTCGGCCATAATGATCTTTTTCTTTTCTGTAAAACTGCTGACCACATGTTGTTAAAGGTTCAACTCCTGCCCAGTTTCTTTTCCGCCAACTGCATCGAAAATGGCGGCGGTTCTAGCGGTTTGAAAACTGAATGGAGGTGGGGATTAAGAGATGGTATGATGATGCCAGAAAATGGGGGAGAGGAAATTCCGCAGAGGAATGCAAAGAAACATTTGAGAGTCTACAAGAATTATCAAGTTTTCTGAAGAAACTTGAGGTGGAACTTCACAAAGTGGTATGGAAGAGCTGTAGCCAAAGTTTTTTCTTGGCTGATGGGGTGAGGTTGGGCTGGGGGGGAAACAAGTTGGGATCCCATCTGCAACAGTTTTTCTCTGTTTTGTCATTGTATACTCAGGATTTTCTCCACTCCAACCCAACACTAGCTCTCAGGATTTAAAGTAGTGATAAAGGGCCCCCAGTAAACTAGTGGCCATATCAGTGTCTTTCTAGAACTTCAGAACATCCTGTTGTGTTACTATGGATTATTATTTTTTCATGCCAGAAGAGAGCCATAGGTAGCTTGATTTCATTTTCCCTTTTAGTCTCTAATTACTGAATTAATGTGTCATACCATGGTGAAGAGCACCTAGATGAAACTAAAAGGAACTGGTGTACAGTTTATATGTATTTTAAATATGATAGTTTAATATCTAGCTTTAATCTTAGTTCTCATTGTAGTGACTTTGCATGAGGTGATTGTTCTTAAAACATGAGCCTGTCTTGTTGTTAAGTTTTGAATAACTGTTTGATTCCTGAAAAAAAAACAATCAGATTATTTGCCCTCTTTGCAGAAAGGTGACTCAAATGTGATTTTAAAGAAATTTCCAAGTGTGGGGAAACTTCTTGGACAGCTATATGAGAACAATGTTGTTTTATTGTCAGGTAAATGAGATAAAGGGTAATTAAATCTTTGATGTTTTCAGGCAAAAAATGCAATCCTGACCCATTAATGATTTTACAGATAATCAACTGTCTGGGAAAGAATTATCCCTTTCTCAATCACTGAGCCAGGCTTTTAGATATCATCACTGAAATAACAAATATGTTTTGAATGATTCAACTGCAATGGATCAGCAGTTACCTTACAACATCTCATAGTACAGGAGGTAGCCTTGAAAAATACTGTAAGTTCAAGGTGATAAAAAAACCGTTACTCTAGTGAAGATCAAACCAGAATGGTCATCAAGTTAGGAATATTTTTATTTCGGGTCTTATCTGTAAAATAAAGTCAAACTTAACAGCAAAACAATAAAGTATCTAGGAAAATAGCAGGGAATCTCTTTGCCTTTTCACTGTAGATGCGTTACATTGTTACAGAGTGATGTGAACCAGGGTTAAGGGGTCCTTACAGTATAAGATGGTGTCTCCTGATTGCAGCTATGTGAGATGTTGTGGCATGATTTGTTTATTTTTCTTACCTAGATGAAGTGTTTCAAATTGTGGTGAGATGCAGTTTACTTTTGTCAAACTGCTCTGCAGTACAAGAAAAGAATCTTAACAAAAAAGCAAAGAGTTGGGTACAAACTCAACTGAGACGTGCAGCCACACCCATTCTTAAAAATAGCATATTGCACCACATTGGAGAATTTTGGGGCTACACAGCTCAAGAATCCTTAGAAATGATGTTGAAAAAGGTAATTTAGATTGTAAAATATTAGTTCAAATAATTTTTCTCATATTATCTGAAGTCATTTACTCATTTGTTTCCTTCTTTCTTAATAAGGTTGGCCTTGAAGTGGAGAATTCAATTTATCAATCAATCTGTTATCACACTCCTGCTTCACACCAAGTGGTGCACAAGGCCTCTTAGTCTGCCACATGTTAGCTTTGTTTTCTGTGCTATCTACACCCAGTTCCAGGCCCAAAAAGTCTGTTATGGAGTTAAAAATCACTTGTTTGACTTGTAGACCAAAGATAATATGTGTACCACATTCATTCTCTGACTTTTCTTTATTTTAAAACTCTTCCTCCAGTTGGTGTCATCAATGTGTCATGATTTAGAAGTATTACAAGGCTTCTTTTGGAATGAAGAAGAAAGGTATGTGACCACCAAGAAATTGTTCATGCCATGGATTCATTGGATAGAAAGCTGAAATGTCAATGGATAGCCATTAGGACATGCATGAATCTGGAATAAGAGTCAGTATGTGTTCTTGCGAAAGCAACTTTGCTCCTACAGGTGCACTCCCTAAGCAAGAATATAAATGGGTGACAATAAATTTTCAGTGAGGTCAGACAAAATTCTTGGTGGGTAACCTGCAATGTACCAGTCTCTTGCCCAGTATGAGAAGTCACTGGGATAATCTTTGATGCATTCACAGAAGGATTCTTGTATTCAGACTTCAGCTCTTCATTCACTGATTGGCCACATTAGATGGACAGCAAATTTTTATTGTAATGTTAGTAAAAGAGACCTGCCATTTCAATATAATTCTTGCATGGGACTAAGTGCGCACTAGTCACTTTGAATATCTTAAATATGACTGAACAGTTTTCTGCTGTTTGTTTACCTCTAATCATTACTCTTGCCTTATTTTTTTCATCCACTTTAGAGAATTTTATCCTCAGAAACCAATATCAGGACTATGCTTAAAGGAACTATCTGAATTTTGCCTGCCTCTGATAACTATACCACAAGCAAAACCTTTGGTATGATTTGACATAATTTAATAACTATTCTTGTTTGACCATAAACTGCGTCTCTAAGCCATCAAGTCAACCCTCTACACCCTAACATCAGTATGTAATTCTCAATACTTTTCACTATACATTTCCTGAGGTGCTGACAAGGAGAATTTTTGGATCAATATCAGTATCTGGGCAACTGCCCACCTACCCCTACCCCTCCCCTAACCCAACATTAACCTTAACTTGTTGTCAATTGACTGTTTTTGAGTTAGGGGAGGGGTAGGTGGGCAGTTGCCTAGATACTGACATTGATCCAAATTTTTTCAACAATTACAAGCATCTTAAGTTATTGATCCCATCCTTTATTCTCATGACTTTATTGAGTAATCCAGGGTTAACATTGTAGGGAGAAATTAGCTGCTAGTCCCCCTAGGGGTCAAAGGGTCAAGCATTGTTTTGTCCTCTTACTTGTGGTATACAACTTTCTTGATCAGCATGTTCCTGTTACAATTTGATAATTTTTACTTTGTCTATTTTAGGTGGAAAAGATTCTTTGCAGCCAAAAAAGCTTGGATTTGGTGAAAAGGTAAATAATTTTTGTAAACTGATTTAAAAAGAGTCACGAGGAACAGTAATTGTATTTGTTACTAAAATAACTGCTATTTCTGAATTATCAGTTATGAAAATTTTTAACTGGTACCTCTGATAAGAGAAAAGTAATTTGCCATGGCCCAAAAATAAGAATTAGGTACATACTTTGTAGGGGTGTTTCCCAAATTTTCATTAAAGCCTTACAAACCTCATAAAGTAACATGAAGGAAGAAGGAAGGGTGGATTTAACTTTCACCATATTTTACAGTTGTCACAATGAAGGTTTCCTTGTCTCGGAAAGTGTCCCGCAAGTGCTTTTGCATGCTGTCTCTCTCAACAAAGGTGGGTTTAATATCTTTTAAAATAATCAAAGATCTGACCAGTTTGACTATTTAGGGACATATACACATATAATTATTCACTTATAAACATATGCACTTAAACACATACACACAGAGAAAAACAACGTCATGAAAACGTGGAAATATATAACAAAAGAACGAAGAAAATCAAACAACTATTTTCCATATTCAACGATGGCGCTCCAAATTTATCGGCCTTCATAACCTTTTTAATTCCTCTACGCATAACACTGCCACCTTGCATCCTAACATCCTAACTTGTTTCACGGTTTGTCGGTTGTTTTTTTTAGGGCTGTTTTTATCATATGATGCGCAAGTTAGTCTGTGGAAAAGGCACCAACCCAGCTTTGAATCAGAGGTACTCGAACAATCACATTAATAAGTTGTTAGACTGCTTTTCGATTGAGGTATATTTAAGCAATGCGCCGCATTTTATATCAATATATTGGCGCAATAACCAACGTGGGTTATTACGACTAAAGCTTTTAACTCACGATCCGAAGGTGATTGATGTACAAACTTTTGTAGTACAGTTTATTTGACCAATTAGAGCGTGGGTAGGGTCTCAGCTATTTTATCCAATCACACGAAACAATTTGATTCTAAACGTCCTTGTGCGCGAGAAAACGCAAGAAACTGCCACGACGGTCATGATGATGCTTTTGGATGATATTTAATCAGTACTCCAGAGTGGAGGGGGACAAGGGGGCGGGAGAGAGGGGGAAGCGGGATCTATCTGAGGGCGGAAAGCGAGAGCAGAAATCAAAAAGGCACTTGTTTGTTGTTTATTACTGCTTGTCATCCAGTCAAAAACCGGTTCCCAGCAAAGTTTTTTGACTTCCATTTAACGTCCACCGAGGCGTAAAATAAAATTTTACAAGCGAGAAAAGGTAATTTTTTCCTAAGGTTAAAAATAACTGCATAATACTGGTGAAATTGGATACCTATCGAAGTCGATTGCGTGATAGGTCTTGTTAGCGTCTCGCGAGCTCTGATAGTCGAAATTCTCGAAGCGAACAAAACGCAGTCTGCGCGGTCTGCAGACTGCATTTTAGCATGACCAATGTCACGATCGGTTTTATTTTTGTATCGGAATGGTTGATAGAGTGACGTGGATTTCTTATCGCATCCAATCGGCTAATCCGGGGCCACCAATGAAGGGTGGGAACTGTTCGTGGTCCAAGTGAAGAAATTATCGAAGGAAAGCCAGAGAAATTCAGGTTTCAACGAAATTGGAACCCGTGACTCTAATATCTACGCTACTAACAACTGAGTTACGAAGCCACATTTTGGAAGCTCGGCAAACCCGCCGGGTTCTTCGTTCCCCTAAAAGAATGTGATCATGAGTTTAATAAAATAAATCATATTTAGATTTGGGAGTGAAATTCAAGTGAAGAAATCATCCTCGCAGGCAAGCTACAATTTTTATATGTCATTAAGCGAGGCGTCGTTGCTCATTTCGTGGCCACGTAACGCCCAACTGGTATTTGGAAGGCACGGGTTTGAATCCTGTTGAAGTCCGAATAATTTTTCAGGCTTCTTTACTGCATCTGCTTAAATTGCAGCGCACCTGCGACGATTGTATATTCTCTCAGTTGAATTTAACCCGCAGGTCATCATATGATTTACTTTATGAAAATTGCGTTCGTTATGCATGGTCACCTGTAGATTGTTCGTGGGGTGACTTTTCGTACGTTATTCACCGTTTTGTTTTAAGTTGTGCGGATTATTTTTGCTGAAGAAATAATCACGAAATTCATTGACGAACTTTAGATGAAGAACCGCAAAAATACATTTATCTTAACCTCAGCTGATCTCAAACGTTGCGCTTAAATAAGGGAGAATGCCATGTTTAAACAAAAATTGTGCGAACAAAGAAGAAACAAGTTAGTTTATGAAATATCGCCAAGCTAACAGTAGAGGGCTAACTGACCGGAAACGTCAATGAAAAAAAGAAAGGTCTCAAAGAGAAAAAGCAACCATGTGATCTTATGGCGCAGGAAAGATAAATATGATTAAATGTTAATTTGCCAATTTGGGTATATTTGTCAATTTGCTCATTTGGGCATATGTCATTTGAGATTTGAAACAATAGACGGTCATCAAAGTAAGCAGAGCGAAAATAGAATGTGTGGAACATTTCATTATTTTACTCCATAACTCATCATACTTTCGCAATGAGACACAGAAAGATTCTATTTGTGTTCATTTTTCTGGTAGCTACGATGTGTCTTCTGATGATGTCCTTAATACAGACTGATTCCAAGCTCACACTTTCCCCTACAAATAAGTGTGTTGTGATTGTCGATCGCGAAGACATTGTGTATCCGTACTATGGTAATCGGTTTGGAAAACACTGTCTTGTTGCACTGGATTGGGGAGAAATGTGCCCTGAGTTGTACACAGAATTGGGAGGAAAATGTAACTTGATCGACGGTACAATTCAATGTCCTGATATTCGAAACCACGCAAAATTTCGCAACCGACAGGCGCAACTCGTCATGACCAGGATGCTACGTATTTTTGACCTCATAGCGCAGAAACACAACATTGACTACTGGATATTTGGCGGGACTTTACTTGGTGCTGCACGACATCATGGATTTATTCCGTGGGACTACGACATAGATATTGAAATGCCTTTGGAAGAATATGTGAAATTTTTCCAAGTCGCAGCAAAGGATTTACCGCCAGATATTTTCTTTCAGAATTCTATAAGTGATCCAGCGTTGAATCCGAATGACCCAAGCGGTTACTACAAGCATGAAATAGTTGGTATCTACGAAGCAACTTGGAACCCAAGATTACGAGATAGATATAGTTGCTATAAATTCTGTATGTCCTACGGATGTACTTGGCATGATGGGCTCATGATTGACATGTTCGTGTCGCCTCAGATGAACAGATCTGCCGTCCCGCGTAGACGAATAAGTTTTGAAGGTTTCACCTTTCCTGTGCAAAATGACTGGGAGGAATATTTAATAGAAAATTTTGGCGAGAAATACTTTGAAGTTCCAATCGATCAAGAACCGAAAGAAAGTCCAGACGTGTTCCATGGATGCGAGGAACTCAAAGGAAGTTCTTAGAAGATCTCGCGATAGCGTGATTTCCTGGAGTGACTTGCAGAGATGTAACACGAAACATACTCCATTAAGAAAAATAACAAGCTGTATCAATTTCCACTCGCGCTTTTTTAATCATTGCAAAATTTTAAAATCTATGAAATTAAAAAAAATAAAGAACTGAAAGAAAATAAAAAGAGACAAGACCTCAATAAACAATAATCGCAGAATAGTTCTCTTTGTTTACTCAGTTATCCTCTCTTTGTTTTAATATCTTTCAATATCCTCTTTGGTTTTTTAGTGATGTTTGTCTTTTGTTGTTCTTCAGTCTTTGTATCAGCATTTGCTGCGAAGCAACCTTCGTTTTCTTTAGTATAAAATTATTTAACTTTACGGTTCGATTTAGAATGGATCTTTATGACCCTTTATTACTCTAACTGAGGCTGTTGAGGTTTCATGGTTTTGATGTTTTCTGTATACCCCTCGCCTCGAAGAAGTACTGTAGTCCCTTCGTCGGTTTTAGAAGGACCTTTATCTAGTTTTCTTCTTATTACACTCGCTAACTGTTTCTTAGCGTAATTGGAAATTATTCAGCCAAAAATAATCGTTTATTTAAAAAGGAAAATAGCCAAATTATGAAATCAACCGCGATTAAAGATGTTATGGCCGTGTTAGGACAGTCATGACCAGTCCACACGCTTCTTACCTTCGCCCATCGCCAGTTAGACATAATTACTAAGAAGGCCAAGTTTACTGACGTACAGCAGTGGATAAGGGCAGCTGGCTAGTGACTCCACTATTTGGTGAGGCTATGTGGTGGACTTTTTTTCTTTTTCAGATTTTAGATTTGATCGAGATATCATCCATCAAGAGGCCCTTTATTTCCAGAGACCAACTCAGGGATCTGATTTCTTCACGTAGACTGGTAAGTATATTTTAATCAATAATTTTCTTTTAATTTTATGTGACATTTGTTTGTTCTTCGTATTTCTCCGAGCTCGTTAACCTTTTTAGTGAAATGATTTCTTCTGATCATGTTTTCGCTGGGATAGCCTCGAGCTTGCGTGGAAAATCCAGAATTCTTTGCTGTTGCTTGGGGTATTTTAAGGTGAGTCATCACCGCACAGGTTCTGCTTTGTTATCGCCGTAAGCTTTAATTTACAAAAGTAACATTGTTAGAGCATCAGGAGCCTTTGGTTGAGTGTTGCCGGTCAGAATCAAATAAATATTACAAGATTTTGCTGAAGACGCGAATTAAATAACTGTAAACGCCCGAAACATTGTTTTTTCGATGGTCAATTGAAAGTTGCAGTAATTATCAATAAACGAAGTAGACTGGGGCCATCCGAAGTTGGTCCGAATCGTTTAATTTTCGAATGGTTTTGTACGATTACGAAATATTACATCCAATATTACGGACGCTTTTGTCAAATTTTGTAGGGAACGGTTATTGTGAGAGACGAGCGGGACCTGTCTGAAATATGACGGATTCGAATGAAAGTAAACGGTTCTAAGTCGAACGTAATCTTGCAGACGAGGAAAGAACCGCCTTTGCTTCTTCAATTTCTTTTCTGAAGTTTATTTTACTCAGTTTTGCTAAATAACTCGACAGTTCCTCTTTCGACAAGACTTACTGGCGTTTTCCTTTCCTTACGTTCTCTACACATTATTAGTTCATTTCTTGCTCGCTCTGGAGGAAGCGCACAAGTAGCAAAGCTGTTGTCAGTATTTGGGCAAATATGTGTCGAGGAATGTCAAGAGGGCCGCCAGCAGGTGCGTGACGAAATCAAACAGGCCGGGCGCACACGCGTACGTACGTACGTACATACTATGCACTGAATGATGTGTTCGTGCAAATAAATACATTTCTTCTAAATCCGCATCCTGTTAGATTTCCCGACGAAAAAAGGTGAAAAATGTCACATCGCTAGATCTATGCCGTGCTGATGTTTTAAAAGAAGTCCACAAGTATGTCAACTCTATGGAAGAGATTCCGTCTCAGTTCATGCAGAGGTTGCCGACGACTCTGGTTTTCGTTTTTTTAATTTTTTAGCGAAGTTTAATTTGAAAGTTCAACTTCGTTATTCCACCTGACTTTTCTCTTTCTAGGTTCTCTCGACTTTTTCAGAAATCTTTCCCGACTTTTGTCAGCCGCTTGTGCGGAAACTGGCTTTCCGCCCGCGCGGTGAGTATAAAGTCCTTTATTTAACCCTTTTATTCCCAGGAGTGACCAAGACATAATTTCTCCCTCCACTTTCAACATCATATCAAGTACACAAGTGATGAGAATACAGAAAAATATCAAAGGAGGGGATTATTTTTTAATCCAATGCCAAATTCTCAGAGCTAAAATTACGGCAAATGTAAAGCCGGCAATGAGGAGAATTCCTAATTGAAATTCTGGGATTGGAAGGGCTAAAGCGTACTTTTGTAACCATGAAAGAAAAATCCACAGAAATTATAATATTAAGAAAAAAAAATAATTGATGGTCTCTTACAGAAAAGTTTTAACCCCCTCCCAACTTAACCCCAGCCCCAAGTCTTCAACAACGTTTGAATCACAGTGAAGCTAAGCACCTTACACAACCTGGTTTCTCTTGAGAATTTTAAGGGGCGTCAGATTCGCATACACAACGAATATTGTGGTTCACTCTTTCAGAGAATGATATGTAAATCGAATCACTCAAGCCTAGTTATTCAGCTGTGTCCTGTGTTTACTTTAGATGCAGCAGATGAGGAATCTGTCCTGACGAATTTGCAAAATATTTATCTCGATCTGGAAGAACTAACACGGAAATTATCACCAAGGTGTGTAGACATTTGTGGTCTTGCCATTAGTATCATTTGATTATTTTCCATTGCTTGATAGAACACAACACAAACAAAATCCCTGATATTGTCAGAATGTTTTGAAGTAACCTTTAAAGTTACTTTTTGTAATACAGAGGGTTTCTCAAAAGTCCCGGTATCTTTACTTGGGCCTAAAGCTTTGTTTGAAAATCTTTGTCTATAGAATATGATGTTTGGTGAACATCCTCTGGAAAAACAATTTGTTTTGAAGGAGTTACGTTTGAACTGTGGCGTGGTGAATTACCTTCAACTTGATGGATATTACAAAATAGCAGCTAATTTTTTTCATTTCAAATTTTATTCGGTTTATTTATATTCGGTTCTTCGTTTTCAGGCTTCTTATATGCATATTTTTTAACAATATTCAAACTAACTGTCTATGAAAAGAACTTAGCGCCCTTTCTTCGTCCTGTTTATTTCATTTTCATCAACCTACATGCTCTCTCTTCGATTATTTTTCCAAGAAGACGCCAAGACGCCTATTGATTTTAGATAAAGTAATTAATATAAAGAGTTGGCCCAGTGGATTTAAAAGATTAAGTTGCTTAGCCTCTGAGTGGCTATCACTGAAAGACTTCGGCTTTTGTAATCAGGTGTATGTGTCAACCAAAATACGGTCATTTTCGTCTATAAACAACTTAATAGGAGAAGGAAAATCTATTTAAAGTTTCTGACACTTCGGTTTAGGGATTATGATACCAAGTTGACGATGAGCTCGTTATTCAATCTATGGGAAATTTGCAGTATACATTATTTAAACATATCCACTGGTTCCATCTGTAGTTAAAAACTTGATAGATTCCTGCGAATTGTTATCGCGATTAGTTTATCTCCTAAAAATGGATATCTTGATCTTGAATTTGTAGAATCTTGCAAAAGCAAGTCAGGAAGACTCGTCTCTTATATTCAAGTCATATTCGCATATCCGGTCGACTATTTTTTCCAAATACATAGTGATTATTTACATTATTTGAGACTACGATTCAGCATTTGATTGGAGGCGGAGACCTGATAGTGATCCAAATGCAAACGATCATCATGTGCAACTTAAATAAATCAGCATTAAAATTTCTGCTCTTATTAACGAGGGCGTGATCTTAACAGCTATATCGCCACAGCTATAAAAGGTTTGAGTACTGCATGCAAATTTCGTTGGATAATTTTTCAAGATATGTGGGAAACCTTTAACTTTGCAAGTTGAGTACTTGAGTGTCTGTTATCGGTTGACCCCTCGTGTACAGAGATCAAGTTTAAAAAGCAGAAACCAGATCGTTGTAGTCGTTCTCCATTAGAGATGTCTCCATCAAGCGCGGAACAATCAAAGGAAACATGAACGAGAGTAGTTTGACTTCAACAGCTGATGCGTGGAGTGACCTGACCACGCCAACCATGAAATGGGTTTTTCGAGGCCTTTTCTCAACAATCCTATTTCTTGGTTTGGTTGGAAATGGCGCAGTATGCTCAGCCATTGTTCTAAAGCAGAGATTGCGAACGACGGCGAATATGTTGGTGTTAAACCTTGCTGCGGCTGATTTCGTATTTGTGGCGCTTTACGCCCCGACACAACTCTCCTTTTTCGAGAACAACTACAGCTGGGAGATGGGTGACGGTGTTTGTAAGCTCACATACACAGTCTTACCAGCATGCCTTTGCGCTACTGTGGAAACTCTTTTATGTATTGCGGTGATACGTTACAAAGCTGTGGCGAGTCCGTTTCGTTTGCGCGTCGGAATGACTTATAAAACAACAGCAGTGGTGATAATTGTCATATGGCTGACCTCTTTGTTAACAGGCCTACCAGTTCTTCTTTTGGCGAAGACTGCACAGTACCAAGACAGGGTGTTCTGTGACGAAATCTGGCCAGTTGGCAAGCCTTACCGTGAAGTTTACTGGGTTTTTATATTTCTTATCCAGTACGCCATTCCATTGCTGGCTATCATTCTTTTATCCATTGCTACAATCGTAAAAGTGAAACAGAGTCGCGCTCGTGTAATACCAAGTGCTCCGTCCATCAACAACGAAGCAAATTCAGTTTCCCATGTCTTACAAGCTAACGTGAGGCAAAGACAAAGGAGAGAGATCAACATGTCAAAGATGTTGACAGGTTTGGTCATCCTGTACGCAATCTGCATGCTTCCTCAGCACGTTGTGTTTTTTTGGCTTACGTACGGCAACTTGAAACAGCAGGAGTACTCGCTATACATTTTCACTATCGCTAATATGTTTCCGATCGCTAACAGTGCGTTAAACCCTCTTATATACGGCAGTTTACATAAAGAGTTGAAAAGTGGCTTTAAAAACTGCATTAAGTGTTCATAATTGAAGAGTTCTTGTCAAACGTCGAGGGATTTTTTCAGAGCTCTCAATCTATATAGGAGCTTTTACCTTATCAGAATTAACAGCATTAATCGTATTCATGTCAAGTGGTGCTTAGGTCTCAAAACGATTATGCAGTCAATTTTTTTCCAGTACTCTTGACTCCAAACAAAGGGAAAAGCCTTCCGTACTTTTCTTCAGGAAAAACTTAAAGCATCGCAGAAGTAGATTTTACATTTTTTTCCAATTTTAAGTAAGCATTAAAGAAAACTGCGTCAGAAAATTTTTTTTACCCTTATGTACTTCGCTATTGAGTGACTGTTTGCAGCCTGGGAACCGAACATCCTGTTCACTTTGTAAAGTACATAAAATGTAATGTTAAATGTCAAATCGAAAGTCATTATGCCAAGTTTTCTGTAAGGATTCTACGTTGCGAACGATGAGAAAAGAAAATTATTTATTTGTTTTGCCCGACCCCATTCTATTGTCAAGAGTTAAATCGGTTAACTGCATTTCCAATACTATCTTAAAACCTTAAAATTGATAGAAATGAATGCAATAGGATGGCCGCTAAGTAGCGGTAAATTAAGAAAGAAATGGTGATTGTGGCAAAGGTTTTAATCAAGATTTTTAAAAATTCAAATATAACCAGAAAGAGAACGCGAAAAGTTGAGCTAAGGTCGCCAAAGGGGGTCAACACAATGAAAGTGCAATGACAGTTCTCATGTCAAACGGTGTAAGTCTTCTCTTCCTTTAATGTTAATAATGCCTACGTTAAAATTCGTAAGACGACTGAATTGAATTATCTTAAAACATGAACAACCTTCCTTACTGAAGTCAGTGTTGGACTGAAACAAACAAATGACAATGAACGTCTGCAATGAACCTCGCGATCCTAACACCCTGACCAATAAAGATTAAATATGAAAGGTTAACGTTGTTCGATTAAAAAAAGTTAAAGATGAAATAAATAATCTGACAGTCAAAAGAGTAAAGGAGTTAAGTTTCTGAAGAAACTGTGGCGCAACGTCGGTGGTGGATATTGCAAGAGAATATGGTTTTATCAACTGAGTTGATAATGTAAATTGGCCCTCGTAAAGAGCTTCTAAAGCTGAGGTTTCGAATGCTAACATGTCGTCAGAGCGAGAGTCAAAAGGTAGTTTTTTTTACAGTCAAAAGGAAGCTTGTCTTTTTTTTACCTTTTTTTTTTTCACTGAAGAAGAACAGTAATAACTATCCAAACCCCACTATAAATTTCGTTTCAAGATTTAAACTTATCGCTTAAAATGTATATTCAATGAAAACACTTTCATTTTTGGGAAAACGAAAAAACATTAGTATTTCCCATAAATTATAACTGGTGACGGAAGCAAAAAGAGCTGTCAGAACTGAAATGAATGAAAAGTCCGTGGGTTCAAATTGGGAGATTATTTTACTATCGTGAGAAACACGCCAACATTAATTTAAGTAAAATTTGATTTCTAGTTGCTTGAATCAGCCCCATCTGAACAATGAAAGGGGGAACGGCGCTCTCAGCTTTGAAGTTGTAATCTTCGTCTATCCTTTTAAATTCATACTTTCCCACGAAATGAGACCTTGGTTACCGGGCTTCTAGGTGTTTGTCTTCCTTAATTACGAAGGAACGATCCAGTGCAATCTTTGTAAGTGATATGTTTTGGTAATTAAAAAAATTGAAGTCGATGCGAGGAGCATTCGTTTGATAAAAGCCTTATTTAATGGTAAGTGTAAAGATAAACTTGAATCAAAACTTGTCGATGCTTGGCTTCCCTACGTTAAGTGACCACTGAGGAATTTTTGTGTTATTCATTATTGCTATTAATATTGGTAATAGGACTGAATGTAGTCCAATTCAGCCAGTAATCATACGAGTGATTAACAAAATCGGACAACCGCGAAGCGGAAGTCCGATTTGTCAATCACGAGTATGATTACATACAGAGTTATCTACACGAAGTCGTGTTACCAATTAATCAAAACTAGACATCGGTTATACGTTTTCTTAAGACAAAAAAAAAAACAACATTGAACTCGGCGAAATGCGCGACAACAGTGTGCACACATGACGCGCACTGTCCATATTTCTTTACTTCATATTTATTACTTTGATGAGAGATTTCGTCTCTCGAGTCCATTTAAGAGGTGAAAATAACATTTTATCCATCAGTAGGAGTCACTCGCGACTAAATCTATTTTTTGGTTCCAAAAAAAAGAAGAATGAAAAAAGAATAACGTCCTTTTATAACGGGCTCGTTTGATACATAGGGGGGTTCCTTTGGTCAAACGTTTGTTTAGGTAATGTACGCCCGGGTGCAAACTCGTGTTACTCTTGGAGAGCAGCGATTCTATCAATAAATCCACTGTTATAGCAAAGTATGTGATGTGAGTTAAATACTCTATTTTTGTATTTTCAGTGAGTTGTTCAATGTCTGGAAAATACTTTGGTGTTTTCCTTCGTGGGAAAGAGAAGCACTGCGAAAGCTGCTTTTGAGATCGAGTAAAGAGGAGGTAAGATATTATGTTCATCTAAGTATGAATGTGTGGGGAAGAAAAAACAAAACGATTTTTTCTCGTTGGACAGATGTTGAATTGTTGTGTCAACATTTTTTGCTGGTTTCATGTTCCACCTTTGTTGGACAAGCATTCTTCGTTAAAGGTAAGCAAAGGAAATCGTGTCAGAGTAATATACTTGTTATTAATTTATTGTACTTAAAATGGTCACAATATGTAGACAAATGTAAGGATTTAAAAGAACGCAAAGTACCTTTTTCCTATATGTGTCTAATAGGGGACGGCGGAGCAGGTAAAGTAGAGTTAATTCAACCTTTTTATGCAGCTCAGATCACGTGAAGGGCACCAACCACTGCCACATGTTGCTCGACCACCTAATTAACTTTTTGTCCCCCTCCCCTCCCCCCCATTTTTCTCAAAATCCCCATTGAAATTCAATGAGTGATACCGTCATTTAAAGAGGAGGACTATTGTCTAACAATTATTCACGCAGCTAAACTCTTTTTTTTTTTTTTTTTTTTTTTTTTTCCAGCGTTACACTTAGTATTTCAGGGCTTCTTTAGCTTGTCTTTTTTTTCCAGGAAGCTGTAAGAGAAATTGTTTATCCTATGCGTCTACTCAAGTCAAAGACCAGGCTTCAGTTTGCAGATATTCTGTATATTTTGTCAACATGCCCTGTATTACGTGCCTCGGAGGCGTCCATTTTGTTGAGTAGGCTGTTATTGGTCTTCCTATGTGATGCGTTGGGTGGCCATTTAGTGTTTACTGAGGTAGTAAAATTGGTAAGTGGGTCATAGTCTTGATACTGAAAAACTTCAGTCGTAAAAAAATTTCCGTAAAATACTATTTCCCAATAGAACTGAATTTCCCAAAATTGCCGTTGGCAGCAATTTGCAAAAGATCAAAGTTTGAACCAATTGTCAATAACAATACTTGGAAAGAGCAATGACCAATTTCAAAATTCAATCTGTATCGATAAAGTATGGCAAAGTTTAGAATGTTCTTCTCCGTTTTCGTTTCAGTTCCTGCCGGAAGGTACCGCGGTGATACGTTTGTCATTTGTGATAGACAGTTTGGAAAATATTTTTGATGGAGAGGAATCTGTTTCCTCAACTGAACAGAAGAAAGCTCGACTCTTATTTGTCCAGGAAATAAAATGTTTATCTGACGAGGCTAAAAGGGAATCTCTAGTGGCGACCTTAACTGAGTCAGAGTCCATGACCCAAACTGAAGAACTACTAACTAGAACCAAAACACTTATAACTGTGTTGCAAACAGACCACATTTAGGTTTAACCCTTTAACTCCCAGATCAAATTTGTAATTCTCCTTCCTGTCAACCATACAATTCTTATTATGTTAGCTCAGAGAATTTAGTATTGGATCAACTTGTTACCCCCAAATTGATATTTTTCTTTATTCTCATCTTTTATCTAGTTGATATTGTATTGATATTGTAAGGAGAAATTCTGTCTTGGTCACTCATGGGAGTTAAAGGGTTAAGAGGATCACTACAAACCTCTTAATAAGATTATAACCTACGCACTGATACCCAAAATCCGGAGCTTACCAGCGAATTGTGTACGATATATCGAATAGTGATATTGAAAGAGAGAACTAGAGGGCTTCACTGAGCACCTTGGCAGGTTGGCTCTCTCTTTTAATGTTACTGTTGGAACTACTAGATTAGATAGGGACCTTTGATTTTGATTTGACGAGAATAATATTTGAAATTGAGATTTGACGTGAAATGACTATTTCTTGTCACGAATTTATGTCTATTTTTATCCTGTGAGAAGGTTTGAAGCTGGAAAACATAAATTGAAGTTATTATTGAAGATTATTATCGTCGTCCTTGCTGTCATCATCATCGCCGACTCCATATGATGATGATCATCATCATCATTATTATTACTATTATTATTGACATCATCAATGTGAATGTTATCATAGTCATAACATAAGTATTAGCATAGATACTATCATTAGTGTTACAGCTATCATCATCATTAACATAATTGTTATCATCGTTACTAATTTTGTTTTGTTTACTTTTCTATAGACATGTCACATAATCTCTACAGTTTCGTATAACCTTACCTTCGTTGGTAAAGATTATTGAAGATAGCTTACACTTAAAGAAAGGTTGTTTTTAAATTGTTTTAAGACAAGCTGTTGCAATAGCCAAAACACCGGCGCGTGCGCAGGCAAAGCTACCATGTTAAAGCAAGTCGCTGGTGGCTATCTAATTTGTCAAGGTGTATCTATCATAAAAGCTGTAGTTATATGCATTACACGACTGTCTCCTTTTGTGAAAGCTCTTCTCTATCTCCGGAAGAAATATATTGTAGGCTCTCTCTTCTGCTGGAGCCCGCGCCCGTAAAGACTATAAGACCTAAACGTTCTTGATCGGCCGAATAATTGTTCCCGCGGTTGCACGAGTCCTGCGTGCAGTCGTTTTTTTTAATTTTCATTTGTGGAAGAGGAGACACCATGGTTTCTCGTCCATTTTTCCATTCCTGATGAAGAAGTGGTCCGCTTTCATTCTTTTTCACACTAGTTTCTGTCTCAAAAGTCGAAGGTTTCCTTAAAAGGTATCTACTCTTCAGGCAAGTGCATTTGAACAAAAAATTGAAAACGTCCTTGAACTCCTTGTTCAATGTTCCGTATGCAATCGCATTGAGCGCACTGTTTGCTATTGGAAAGATGTTGGCTATTAAGTTTGCCATCTCTCTGTAACTCGTTTCGGTCAAATTCCCGTATTTCGACCAGAACGTGTACACCACGTGCTGAGGCAGCATACAAATGGCGTAGAGCAACACGAGTGCAATGAGCATGTTTCTTATCCGCTGTGTTTGTTTGGCTCTTCGTTGAATGGCCTTCCGAAAGACCTCGCTTTGAGCGCACGTCTCCATAGCAACTGGGAGTGCGTTTTTCCTTAAAGTATAGGCCGTTATGCCCGCCAAGATCGCAATGATACTCAAGGGCAACAGATACTGAATGCAAAACATTGATATCCAGTAGATTTCTTGAAACATTGGCGATGTCCAGTACTCTGCGCAGTACTTTATCCCAGGCTGAGGCGAAAAGAATTTGGTGACAAATAGAAGAGGTAAGGCGGTTACAGCCGATGCAACCCAAATGACAGCTATTATCAACATTACCCGCCTCCTGGATAGCCTAGACTTGACTGGAAATACAATCGCGCGGTATCGGTCAGCGGTGATGGCCAGTAAAGTACCGATGGACACAGACAGTGACAAGGGAAGTATTATGTAAGCAAGATAGCACATAAAACTTCCAAGAACCCATTGATAGCAGTTTTCAAAAAAAATCATTTGCGTTGGAACGTAGACGAGTACGAGAATTAGATCGTGGAACGCAAGATTGAATGTAAATATGTTACAGCTGGTTTGAGTCCCTTTTCGTTTGACAATCGCTATGCAGACAACTGCATTTCCGAACAAACCAAGGATGAATATGATTGAATAAATTAGTCGCAAAGTCCATTTTAGGTACGCAGACCCGCATTCCGGTTCGAATGAGGTAGTGTTGTTCATCATCGTGTCTCAGTATGGTTAGCGTGTAGCTAGCCTGATTGGGCGACAAATAGTCCGGAAAATCATCGGCTGTCTATCACTGTTCTGACTGAGGTTCTTCTTTCCAATCTAAAGGGTAAAAAGGTGAAAAACACATGGATCTTCGTTCTGCTGTGAGTAGCGCACATGCATGCGTGGAGCAACAATTATCGTTGATATGTATCTTTCTTTCAGTTTAGTTATACATATTCGCCTTTCTGTGCTCCTCCCCACCTCAACGTCTTTACGGACTAAAGAAGAATTTCTTGGTCCGCATTTTTCTGAAGTTTTTGCATCGAAGTGGGAGTTAGAGATGACGGATCGACTGTATTTCTCGAAAAATACACTGGCGTCTTGTCGCAGCACAGAATAATAAGTTGAGCGCTGGGAATGAGGAAAAAGTAATTTTGTCTCGTTACACAGTAGGCTCTCGAAATGTCGCGACAAATCCCTGAAAGGCTTATGCTATGAAAGGTAACACTGCAAAACCATTATACAAAGTAAAAAAAATTGGTACTCTCAAATTTCGTCCTGTTGTTGAGGGTTTATGAGGCATTAAGATGTACCTCGCTTTGTACGCTTTGTTTCCAACCCGTTTGTTGACAAACTCACTTTATGCTTCTCTCAATGGAGGCGAAAATAAAACTAATAAGGTTTATGCACACCGTATTTACCGCGTAATCGTTTAACGCTAACTTTTCAAAATTACTATCGAAAAATGTTCAATCTTATACCAGAAAACAAGATCTTGAATTAAACTCCCTAAGATATTCTGTTGTTCGGCAGCATATTTTCCAGGTATCCAGTATCAGTCCAAGAGCTTTAACTCATCTTCATCACTCACTTGTACAATATGATCTCAGATTTGCTCGACTAAAACTCCCTTCTTTGTGGTAAATTACACGTTAAACGTAACTTTATCGCAACGCTTTGTTATTGCAAACTTGTAAATCGATCAAAAATACGAATCTCATTGTTTTTCGTCAATCAACGTGGTTGTTAAACAGGGATCAATTCGTTGATAACCATATGTTGTCGGGGAGATCTTTCCGTTCTTTGCGTATTTATCACTTAAAGTTATTGATTACAAGCTGTTAGATAAAGTATATTTTTCATTGACGAGGACAGTGAGAAACAATTTCTTCTTGAGGTACGGTTGTCATTTTACATAACAAACCTGTCATGATCAATGATTTTTGCCACTTCATCTTAACTTGCTTGCTAACCAATCAATCGTGGCGCGGCCGATTCTCTCCTTAGTTATTGTAGAAAATGGAGGGGAAAGAATATGGAGAAAGACTAACCTTTCTACTGGAGAATGCTTGCAGGGGGTCAGCTAACGAAAACTGAAGAAAACTCATTAATGAATAAGAGCTCTCTGTTGTGTCTATGGTGATTTTTTAATAGCTTTTTGTGAAAGAAAGTTAAAATTATTTGCTTTATAGAGACTTTTTCATAGTTTGCAAAATCGATCGATGAGAACCTACCAACCAGATCGTTTCCCTTTTAAGGCTATGTAGGTAATTGTCAATTAATTTGAGTCATAGAAAGTCGATTGTGTTGCCTCCGTGCATTACATTCGGGGACGAAATAGGGACATGAAAGTTCAAGCAATCTTTTTTCATGCAAATTATGTCTCCTTGTGATTACATGAATATGTATAAATGTCAGCATTAATTGAAGTTTCTACTCTTCGGCTTCACTTAAAAAGTAGTGGATATTTGGGTCATAAATAAATGTGAACGTCACATTCATTGCACCCTTCTTTGGTAGTCATAGTAAAAGAAGGCGCTGAACAGTCCCCCAAAATTTTCCACCTGCGTTACATGGCAATTCATCGTTTCAAGAAAAACATGACTTGGAGCAGTGGGAAGTGATAGCTTATCTAAATTTTCGGTACCTGTTTTACACAGAATCGACAAAAATATGAAAATTTTTTAATTTTTTTTTCGGTTCGACGACTTATAATTTCATTTCAGCGAAACTTATGACAAGAACCCTGTCACAGAGTTGTCTCTGCACAGATTCGAGAACAGCATAGGTCTTAATTCTTATTTTGTTTTTATCCTCGGCTGTTACACCTGTCAATGAAAACACTGTGCTTATTAAACACAGTGTTTTTATTTAAGTCACAATCAACTTGGTCTATTTTAATTCTCAAATCTGATTGGTTCGGTCCAATTCGTCATATCCACCTAGTAAGAACTACGGGCGCTTGAATGAAAACTTATCTTTAAGGTTCTGTTTGTAAATAATAAACCACAAATATAATTCTATGGCCAGTGTTACTGTCCTTTATATAACTGCTGATAGAAAAAAAAATGTCTATTTTACAATATGTTTTTTCTTGATGAAAGAAAATATTGAAAACAATTCTCTGAGTTCAGGTTTCAAAGTGTCTCGCTAATATGGCAATTAGGCTACGGAGCTAGATCTATCGATCCTAATATCAATTACTCTTAGCGAATGGTTTGGTTTTGATTAAAAACATCTATGCGCATCCCAGGGTAGGCAGGAGCGAGCGAATTTGCGCCTTTTTGACGACCATCTAATACCCAACTAATGTAAAGTATAATGAAACATTTGAATCGTACCTTTTCAATAGAATTTAAACGCTTTATCTTCCGGCACAATTAGATTCCTACTTGGGTCGCATTACAAAAGCTACAGGGAAGACTTGAAGAGATTCTAATTTTAACCCGTATCGTAATAAGTATGCAAAATTAAAAAAAACTCCCTACGACATGTCAACCTGTCAATGTTTGAAGTTTAAGGTTGATAGCTCAAGCTGATGATACACACAAAAAAGCTTAGTAATCGTTAACCTACAAGTGTTTTTCAAGTTAGCCAGCGGCAGCTGTAAATTTCCCATCTTATTGCAAGGCACCTCAATGTCTTAGTCCGGGTACGGATGACGATTTCATCGAAAATTTGTACCTTTTTTCAAACCAGTTTTGAGAAATAAGTGATTACTGTCAGCCGTGACAGGTTTCATCAAAGGAACTTAATACCTGTATTAAATTTCAGGTGAATGTTCATGAAAAGCGTTGTTTTGACACTCTCAAATAAGAACGTTAAGTATCGGGATTTTCAATCTCTTGTTGGACAAAATTTACGATAATGAGTTTCATTTCTTGCCGCGAGATAACAAGTGTGTTTTCGTTGCGGGGTGTTAAGAACTTAAGGATATCATATTTCTTTGAATGAAATAAATTGCAGCTTTTGTTTTGGACCGAGCAGATGTTCACAGATTCTTAACGAAAAGTTTACATCCTCGTTTCACTTTCGTAGAGTAAAATGATATGCAACCAGTGCGGGTTGTCTTGGTTTGGTAAATAACTAACAAAGCTTGTCAAGTTTCTGTGGCTAGACAGCTGCGTGGACGCTAAACTAAAATGTGAATTGAAACTACAGGGGATTTAAAAAAACACACAGCGTAGATCTGTGTTTATAGGCAACATGCTGGTTTAGTGTTGGGAAGGAAGGATTGTGCCTCAGGGTATACCAGAGCAGGAATATGGGAGTTAAATTCTTTTTTTTAGGCTAGAGAACTAGGTATTCAAGTAATTAGCTGGGGAAGCCACTGTGGTCAGTTTTCTATCTTTGTTTTCAAATTTGAATTTACCTTTCATCCGCCGTGTAGAAAAGGTTTCCATGCTAAGTCCTGTTTAGAGTCTGGATAAAAATTCGCCCAAGCCTTACATACGTCTTGTTCTCACAATTAGACTGAATTCCTCTTGCGGTCTGCGTTCTTCTGGCCCAAATAAGAAAGACAATTCCAGCATTTCAAATCAATCCTCGCAATATTCTCATCTTTTAATTAAAATTCCTTTCTCTTCATTGGCTGGCGATAAATGTCAAACTTAACACTTTATCACTTAGGCTTGTCTTTCATTCTCATCAAGGTAAACATGACAGGAAGCAATAGTTCTGCCACAACCCTTCTCGTTTGACGCAGACTAATTAGAAACATTTACGACACTAAAATTACTACAATTCCAAATCACTGCGTCAAATTAATTTTAATTGGCTCTGAATGGAAAGTATTTGTGTCATGTTTTCTCTTTTTGTTATAGGGTATCTTGGAAGTGCCAAGACGAATTGGCGTTGGGATTTTTTTGTGGTTCGATAACGATGCGTATAGATTAACAGAGGAAATGGTAATGGCAGATGAATGGATAGTAATTTTGGTTCGATTTATGCAATTGCTTAAAACCAATACAAGCAACGGACGTTTTTTTTCTATTGTTATTGCAAAGTTTGTACTCTTGTCCGATGAGAACGACGAAATGGAATTGGTTGAAACGAATGTGGTGTTTTTTCGACCAGGCGAAAAGACCATTTTAATGGTTTTCCCTCCCTCATTTAACCTTCGGGGCTCCTAGTGATCGCTAATGATATTGGATATCGTGATAAACTACCTAAGGGACAACCTTTATATCAAACAATCAATGGTTAATAATTGACAATTAGTATAATAAACGATTACTGAACCTGCCTCCGTACCTTAAAGGTTTACCTCAGCAAATTATTTTTGTATCCATTCATAACTTGAAATAGTCGTTCTTGACTTGATTTTCTCTCTCAATTTCATATGAACCGACAGTGCTGTTACACGAAACAATAAGAGGCATTGGAGGCTTTCGTATTTCAATACAGGGCATCAAGTTCTGAGGCCGACGCCTAGAGCACCACCTATTTCTTTTTGCCTTATTTACATATGTTTCATTTACGGTCTCCGCACGATTTGGCTTCATATTGCAATTCAAGCTCATTATGGTCACTGAGCGATTTCTCAAACTAAGACAACGAAAGCAATACCATTAACAATTGGTTTTATTTCAACCATTTGCAGCTGTTCCACCATCTAGGAAAATATTCGTGCCCAGCACTGTAAGAGAAAATCACTAAGCTAAGTTATAATGACAAATCCTTCTACCACAAGAAAATGAGAAAACTTTGTTGCTAATAAGCCTTTAGCCTTGAGAAAACGAAAAACATTTAGTACCGAAATCAAAACTCAGTTATCAGGATATTTCATCTACCTCCATGACTTTTAACTTTGGCAGTTGAACTCTAGGGACTTGTTTTCAACTTTAGGAAGGACATACTGTGTAATAAGAAATGTTTTGACTAACTATGCAAATGCATCTAAACTTTGCATAAATTGTCTCACTTAGTGATGTGTTCGGGGTCCAAAGATATAACATTAAAATTTGAAGTTTTCATTCAATCTGTACACATTGACTGCAGATAACGACAGCAGCTGGTAACCGATAGACACACTTTTTTAACTCTTTTCCTCAGCGGTAAGTTATTTCTATTCATCACATTTATTTTACCTTAGTAAAGCTCTCTTATGTAGGTATAATCCCTAACGCAGCTGAAAAGATTTGCTTAATCTTGGCTTTCGTACTAAATTTCAATTAAAATCGAATTAAGATCGATCAAGTAATATATCACTCAACAAAACTAAATGCTAAAATTTATTGTTCGGCTTATATTGAGTTCCAAGAAAAATCTAGTGGTCAATACGCATAAGACCTCGATAAATCTGATACCATGGTTATTTTTCGATTTATGTTCCAGATATGAAATGGAAACCATAGGTTTTCATTTTGCTAAAGAACACTTTTACTTCCTTCGAACTTTTTCAATAACTCAGCCAATGTATGTCAAATCACCTTTAGGGAGATGACTGAATTGTCTTTCTCTTCGATAATCCCCTCGCGATATTTATCTTCATTCCATCTGAAGCAAATTGTAGACTTGTAATTCCATTTACGTTTCAAAAGGCCCTTGAAAACCATTTTGAACTCCTTATTCAATGTCCCATATGCGATGGGATTTAACGCACAGTTTGCCATGGGGAATACATTCGAAAACCTGAATATGTACATTTTGAATTCCATCTGGTTAAGATTTCCAAATTCCATCCAAAAATACACCACATGCTGGGGCAGCATACAAATGGCGTAAATAATTACGAGTGCGAAAAGCATTTTGGTTATTTTAGTACCTTGCTGCATTCGCTTTCGCACAGCCTTTGTGATGACAAGAGATTCCCTTTTTGTATTAAACAGGACGTCACTTCTAAGTTTGCAAGCAGCAATGGTCGATAGAACGCATATAAAAACAAGAGGTGTAATGTACTGAAGAAAAAAAATAGAGATCCAATAAATATTATCAATTACTGAATCTTCGGACCAGCCTGGCTCTGAGCAGTACACCTGTCCACTACTATTCCTTTCTTCTCCCGCTACAAAAATTATTGGCAAAGCTATGACCAGAGACGTGACCCAAATGCCAGTGATAATCCCCTGAATTCCTCTCTCTGTCAGTTTTGCCGTCAGTGGGGAAGTTATAGCACGGTAACGGTTAACTGTTATGGCCAGTAAAGAACCAATAGAGGCCGACAGACATAGTGGAATGATGATATAGGCAATCCGACACACAATGTCTCCTAAGGCCCAGTTGTGTTCATTCTCGAAAGCGGTCATTTGTGTTGGGACGTAAATCGTTACAACGATAAGGTCAGCACAAGCAAGATTGAAAGTAAAAAGGTTGTTACTCGTTCGAAGACGCTTGCGTTTCAACACCGCAGCACACACGATCACATTACCAGCAATGCCCACGACAAACACAAAGATGTATAAAAGGCGTAACGTCCATTTTAGCGGAACAGGCTCAGGAGAAATAGCCGTTCCGTTAGCCTCTAGCATTCCTTGTCCGCGGAATTTTAACGGTTTTCGCTGATATTCTTTAGTAAAAACAATCGTTCCGCATTCGGTAACATTAACAAGGAAAGGCTTTTTTTTTCAAACACTGCCGCGGCAGTCGCAAATATAAGGCTTTATCTTTTATTTCATCCATAACAAAAAATGTTTTTCATGGTGTATTTTCTATTCTTGAAACAAGAATAATTAACCTTAAATCAGTGGGAGGTTTTCAGAGGAACTGTTTCGGTCCATTAAAATATAGTTGAAAGCCTGACTCGATCATTCAATGAAATTTCATAGCAGCCGTTTCACCTATAACAGAGACAAAATAATTTTCAGCTATTTTTCCTGTGTGAACTGGAACTTATTAAAATAAATATATTCATATATGTTTCATTCAATTTAATTTAAAGGCGTTCAATAGGATATGTACGTTTTCAAGCCATGGCGATGTTTAGATAAGTTCATTATTGAGCAGAGAAAAATAATTTTAATTTTCTTTTTTTGTCATTTGTGTAGCATCCCAGAGAGATTTTAATTTAAGAATTCGGTTCCATAGTTTTATGTCTGTGGGTATCTTGAGAAATAAACATGTGGTTTGAGGAAAACAGAGCTAATCATTTGCTATTGAGCGCAAATAAATGTCGATTGCAGAAATTGGTAATTTCACGTTCTCGCCGATAACTAGATTTCATTATTATCCCATTTACAGCTTGCAAAGGTTACGTTCTCGTCATACATAAACGAATGATAATCGTATAATGTTATTGTCGTACTTTACGAACGCAAAAACTGTGTCGGAGCAAATCACTGTAATGAAAGTAAGATGTTATCTTACTCGCATGTCTGGTGAAAAGCATTCTGAATTCTTCGTAAGAAGACGATGGAGCAAACGTACTCTGCAAGTTTTGGTATCTAGTCAAGAAAAAAATCAGCGAGATCGTATTTGAACGAACACACCTCTGTAGATGCCACTAAATATAATCAGTGTGGCTTCATCAAAACCGACGGGTACGACTGTTACCTTTGGGCAACAGATCGATAATGCAAATGAGCTCTTTCTACTGTTTCAGAGCTCAACTGTAATCATTTTTTCCCTAAAGAAACAGCTGCACAACGCATCTAGATTTGAGTAAAACTGCAAATTTATTCAAATGATCCCCCACGTTTTAACAGTTGCCATTTTTTCGCGTTGCACTCGATGGAAAAAAAATTGAAATGGAAAATCATAAAAAGTGATATGGAGCCAAACCTGACACGATTGAAGCGATGAAAAGATACTTTAACTAGGGGGACAGATGCTACACGAACGCCCTTCACCGAGGCAGAATAAAATTGAATTTGTAAACTTCGCGATTTCATAAATTTGATTGCACCTAAATCAAGAACCTTATCTCTTCCAAAATTTAATTCATCGTTTGAGAGTTAAGAGTGTATCGGTTGTTTCTTAAAAGGCCCAGCAGAGCTTACGCGAAGTGTGTTTCCTCGCAGAAATGAACTACACAACGTCCTTTCACTAAACTATGGCAATAATCTTGAGAGAAAAAACAGCCATCGTTTGAAGGTTGAGCGAATAATAAATGTTTACTTTTTTCCATGAGGAAATGATCCCAATAGTCCATTTAGTAGTGCGCGAAAATGACACATACCATCCAATTCCAAAGGCATAAGGCGAAAACTAGCTGATTACAATGCACTATACCAGATCTGTGCGCTGTCCTATTAGAGCTCAAATCGGACCAGTGATAGCCAATCGACTTCGAGATTTTGTTATTAGTAGTTTTCATTAATCGCTACGCGCATGTGGAAACCACCACACAAAATATAACTTTCTTTGAATAATTGCGGGAGTAAAAGTAAGTAGAATTATTGGAGTAGAATCACTTAAAGTCAACCTCGTTCTAACGTAGGCAATAAATAAAGAATAAATAATATGCGATTGCCAGTTCGCCGCCAGTCTGCAAGGGGTAAAGTTTCGATGACCTCGTTCCTTCAATAGAATTTCTAGATACAATAATTAAAATTTCTTTTAGTACTATCAGTGAAGCAGAGAAAATAAATTAAACTGTGCTGTTAATCATTAAATTCGATCAAGCTTCCAGAGTATCGAACAGCTACGTTAAAAGAATATTACTATGAATCCTTCGTTGTTCTGTCGCATTTTGTAATAATCGTCGCACTTTGTTATAATTGTCACTCTTTGTAATAAAATTGTCGCACTTTGTAAGACCTATCGCACTTTGTTATTAAAAGGCTTACGCACTTAGTGTTAACAGACCGGTACGTGCTTTGTAACAAAATAAGTTGTCGCATTTTATAACAACACTTGTCGCACTTTGTATTAAGCTTGGTATGGATGATCGCAGGGCAAGTAGACCCAATGACAGCTGTTATTCCTGTCAATAATAGTGATAAAAATATCAACAATAATAATAGTGATATTCGAGCTGTAACTTACAAAGCTGAAAACTATTACGTGGCTGTGAAAGGAAGCAGGGAAGTGGTGAGTGCGACAGAGGACAAGCGTGGACACAGGCTAATGCCTTCCCTTCCCGCTGATCAGACTCACATCCTGTCCACTGAATATGTAAGATGTGCGTGCATGAAACCGATTGGACCAAATTAAGCTATTCATTGCATTACTGCGTAAGGAATTTTGGTCAACATGATGAAGGCGAATCATCATCCGCTAAATGCCAAAGTCACTAATACACTTCACACAAGAAAATTATTGAATTCTGGAAAACATGAATGCAGCACAATATCTTTTTACAACACGCTGATTAGACGGAAATTTGGTATTCTCTTATCCGATATAGGGCGGGAATGGTCCGAGGCCAAGGTTAATCGGAAAAAGTAATCTTTTAAAGCAGATAGTTCATATAATGCATAATAGGTTTGCAGAAGTCATGTTTGAAGTCGTCACGTCTCAAGCACAATTTGTGAAAAAAAAAATCGAAATGAATAAAAGTATCTAATAACAAGACAATTGGCAGGTTGAAATTTTAGCATGATAAACTTGAGTATTCGATGTATATTTGACGAAGATCGAACGAACTACATCTACGTGTAGGTTAGCAAGAACCCAAAATACTTGATGAAATCGGCAAGAGGCTGCGTTGTGCATAATGAATACATTAAACGATTTTCTTTTTCATGTGTTTCAACATAATAATAAAAAGAACGCAATAGTTGGCTTATTGTTGGGGAAAAAACTCTTAGGGCGCTCCCAGCAGATAAATTAAAATCTATGGCACCAAAAGAAGGGTAAGGTGACAGATAAGAGGAGGTAGTTATTCAGTTGATGAAAGAAGAACTTCTACAATCCCCTACTAGGCTATAATTGACTTCATTTCCATTGTGTGTCAGTCAATATTTTGTGATAGACATGGAAATACCGTTTATATCTTGGCAGATGGCTAGAGCACATGCGGTTTATTTGGCTCCTTACATTTAACTATTCACTCACGCCAACAAGCAACATGGAAACAAGAGGCAAGTCTAGACATCAATGTTTTAAACTTTTACTTTAATGGCAATAATTTACTTTTGCTTGATAATTTTACTTCGTAACCTGATGAGTCTCATCATTATAGCTTTTAGAAGGAAGCGCAAATGGAGTTGAAGTTCCTCAATTCAAATTTGCACACAAGTCAGACATTCAGTTCTTCTTTTATCATCAGCAGATGACGAAAACGGTACTTTAAGTATCATAAATTTGTCAAGCGTATCCTAGTTATAACCTCAATTCGAGCTGATTGTTCTTCCGATCAGTACGATTCATAAGGCTTCCTCAGGTTTCATGTAAATTATGTATGCACAAAAGTCAACACATCTAGTTTTAATTTTCAACCATCAGCGCGGGTTGTCTTGATTTCATTCTGATTAACTTTCCTTCCCACACGCTAAATTAAAGTTAGCGAATGATTTACTCTCTTTGTTAGCATTGATTTACACTTTAAGTCATGTTTACAACTGAGAGATATCAGTATTTCGACATATTATGCAGCCCACGTCAGTCACTGTTTTTAACAATTATTCACGGAGGTGGAGGTAAATATCCACCACCTCTACCGACACTGAGGTAAATAATTGTTTTAGTCTATACCACACAGTAACCCCAAACAATTCGACTGCTCGGATGTGAATAGTAATTGCTAATCACTTCGAACTAGCGCACGAAAAGCGCTATTCAACTGTGTGGCATATGCTAAATAACAATATGGTCAATAATGTGTTTATACTCCGTGCATATAAACGATTTCTTCGCCACTGATATCAGCCCAGAGGTACCAAAGAAAATAACCCTTTTTATAAAAAACTAAAGTTAACAGTGAAGGGATATCTTTTCATCTTTTGTTCCAAAATGATTGATTCGTAACTTCTCCTCTCAATATCAATGTATTATTCGGCAGGACAGTTGATGAGAATACAAACGAACATATCAGCTCATAATATATTATCTTGACTATGAATTTGCAAAGAAACTGAGTGGCAGCCAGAATGAGACTGAATGAATGGCCTGATCTTTCGAGTCACTCATTACGACTTTCCACGCCGGGCACGGTACTGGACCGGTTACTTACTGATTGTTTTTGTAGTTCATCAGTCTTCTTAAGAATAACTGAATATGACATGCTAGTAAAAATCAAACAGGGCGTTATCGTCGGTTTGAAAGTCGGAAATTAAAATTGCCAACTTCTGAGCTGATAGCTTTCTTTTTTCGTAATTATTGAGCTTCCGCGATACAGTTAATCGAGAGCAGATGGACAAGTAAATTAACGGCTCTGCTTAATTATAAACAAACTTCCATATGGCGCGGCTTCTTAAGTAAGGCTTGTATTGGTCGTATTATCTTTTATGTCAATTAACCACAGTATGCAACATCCGTGCTGTTGTGCAAAAGAAAGAGTTCGGAAATTAAAAGAGGCCACCTTCAAAAAGTGTTTTTCGGCGGTGATGTCGCCTGAACAGATAGGAGTTAAAAAAAAAACTAACTAGGTGTTTTAAAAGAGAAACAGCTTTTTTAAGAGAATAAAAGCAAAAAAAGGGAGAGAGATGAAATGGCATCAAAAAAAATTCGAAGGGCTGACCATCATATGTGCACTTCCATCGACTGTTGAGCAAAACTTCAATTTTAACGACCAATACGTTACTGTTTCTTACTTATCATAATAATACCAAATACAAGGTAAGCTACACGTAATAGAGACACTTAATCAATTCCAACTTTTCAGCACAACTCAGAGTAAGCTTCTATAACCTTAGAACAGA
Organism: Pocillopora damicornis; assembly: GCF_964200805.1. Lineage (NCBI taxonomy): Eukaryota > Metazoa > Cnidaria > Anthozoa > Scleractinia > Pocilloporidae > Pocillopora > Pocillopora damicornis. The sequence continues at coordinate 1,313,337 of NC_142680.1, forward strand.
TGGGAAATTTGCTGAGCTCCTCACAACTGAAGTTCAACAACCAAGGCAGTGCATAATACTGGCCCAACTGTCACGGTCTTTGAGAAGCCACTCCGATCGTAATTGTTATGGAGTCGCGAATTTCATATTGCATGCAAAAGTGAGAATTAGCTATAGACAAAGGGGAGCGAAAACGATTGAGGTGATTCCTCAGTATTGTACTGCGCACCCTATACTGCGCATAAAAATCACGTTATCAGGCGTATAAGCGCGTACTAAACTAGGTAAAGAGGTACGATGGTCTTTAGCTCCTGCAAGAACGAGCACGGTGGCCTATATTTTTTACTACATTATTTTGGTGTACAAATTATCGCATTTAAATTGGAGAAAATTAAAAAAAAACATTAAAGGGAAAAAAGATATAGCAAAAAGCGTGCACGAAGCCCGTTACTCGATATTGCAAATTATGATCTTTTAAAGCAGACTGGAGGAACGTTTCGAGTTTCTGTCGTTTAAAGTTGGGTGATTTTTCCACAAATTATATCAAAGTTTTCATAAATTTCCACCTGTCAAGTTTTTTTCATGTGTTACATTAAAAACCCTTGCTTTCAGCTGCTTCAAAATGTACCGTGAACCGATGAAACTACGCGTGTAGAGGCAAAAATGGAGTAAGTTTGACTCATCTTATCTCTTTAACAAGCACAGTGACCTGTCTATTTAATTACATTTTTCGGAACAGACATTGGTACAGAACATTTAAGGAAAGTTTAAAAAAAAAATTTCGATTGCTTTTTCTTCTAAGGAAACACCCCTAAGGATCGAGAGAGCGAACACACACTGTAGATAACAATGCAGAAAAATTGATTAATGCTAATTTTCCAAGAAGTATCCTGAGTCGTGACGCAGCTCCAGAAATTTCTTTTCACCATATGCCAAATACGTCAAATAGGTGTAATAGGTCCTTTGTCTCTCGGAAGTCGGCACGTTAAGCTGTTCGGGAATATTCTCCTTTAAAGATGTTTACTTCACTAATAACTCGACAGAATGGTAAGATAACGAAATGGCTTGCTACTGGGTTTCTTTTTTTTTTTCTCAAGATATTGAAAGATGGTAGATGGGTTAGAGGACAGAAGAAAGTAGCACATCAAATGTATTATGAGAGGCTAAATAACTTTTTAGTTAGAAGACTTATGACTTTCGAAATCTTCCTCAATTCAAGAGTATCTTAAATTTATTATATGGCAGATACTGGAAAATGAACCTGAAGATAGCATCGTGTATACCATAATCCGGTCGATGTCCTCTCGTAATAACAAAATAGCTGCAATGCAACAGTCATTGAAATGTTTCAAGGGCAAAATAATATAGTTGCATTAAAGCTACCAATCATCCGTGACATTTATTTGGCAAATATCTCTAAGGAGCAATGTTGCCATTCTAGAAAAGCATGTATCTAGTAAGAACCGTAGTTTCGACTCATTATTTCAAATGAGGTGGGTTAGTCTCAGCGCGGATTCAGTCTTTAAAAGACTCAGGAAGCCATAAAATTGTGTTTATTCTTCCAAATTTCCGCAGCTATCACTTCAGTGGGACATATCGTCAAAGGCAAAATCTACCTCTTGGTTTACTCTTTTGTTATGACTAAAGCTTGATTTGCTTGTTCCATGACTGACGTATTTCTATATGCAAATTAGCTAGGCGATTTAAACGACTTTCTTCCTAGACAGAATTAAAGTTCTCTAACAATACGGATAGGAAATTTATAGCAGCTGATTTAGCAGCATAAATTATAATTTGCTCCTATACTTAGCAGCTCAATAAGTGCATGATGTAGTGCGAAAGTGATTGCCACAATATACAGTTTTACCTTCAATACAAAATTATCCCATTAATCTCCTTCCTCGATCATCAAAATTGTTTTTGGGGAGATGTTTCCTAAGATCTATAAATTAATCTTTTGTGAAAGCTGTCCGTCAAGAGTGGAATTAATTTTGCTTCCTTTGTCAACCTGCTGTTGTTTTTCTTTTCTCAGATTAAAGACGCAGACATTAAAGATGATCTCACGTTCCGTCATTTTGTTGTGAACTACCGAAAAGACACCTTTGACAAACACAAGAATTTTTTAGCATGAGCTTTAAAATTGGACTTCGTGAAAAATCTGGCTGATGCTACTCGCTACCGTCTTGGGAAAGGAAATACTTAAAGAGTTCCTACAGATAGCTACATGAACAAGATTTAACTGAACTCTACCAAATTCTTTTTGGTTTCGAGATGGGTTTTTATACTTGGCTTTTGCTGTTTCTTCAGTTTTGGGGCAGAGGAGCGCAATCAGGTAAGCAGTTATTTGCTGCATTCTGCTTTCCTTTATATTATTTGCAGATACAGTCACCAGCTTTTCCAGATAATTCAGACAATTCAGACAACGCAGTTAAAAAGTAGTTAAAGCCGCACGTTTAAACTGCCCGTTGAAAAGTTCACGACGAAGAAGAACGCGCGCATGAATTTTTTTTCCAAGTTTTTCAACGAATGCTTGATGAATTTCACAGATTTGACGATCAACTGCTTACCTTTTTCAAACTATTGATATCATATACATTACAAAATGTAAAACGAACCGCATTCGAAATAAAGACAACAACTTCTTAAAATTTTATAGGATGCTTGAAGAATGTTCAATTATGACTAGTTGATTTTTCAGACGTTATCCGATAAATTTTCGAAATATCCTTCGCTTATTGCTTTGCTTTGTACAAGTTAAGGACATTATCAACCGAAAGCAAACTAGCGCTCCAGTTGCGTTTGCTTTTCACTTTTCTTTCGTTTCGACTTTACAAACTGATATCTACGTATATGGATGACTAGAATCGTGATTCGTAAGAGAAAAATCATTGATGTAATCTTAACAAACCTTTAAGATATCTTCTACATATTTTCCTGGCTTTTTCTTTCGGTGGTAGGCATCCTGTTTTGATACCCCTACGTAGCGCAAACATTTAATGTCGTTTGACGCTAGTTTCTATGTTAGCAGCTGCCCTGTAAAATTTAAAGCAATGATCACATGAAACGCTTTTATCGCCAGTAATGCGGATCTATATCTTCTAACCTTAAAAAAAATTCACAGCGCGATATTTTCCTGGATTTCTAGGATCCAAACAAAATCTATACCTTTTTAGATTGATATAAAAATAAGAGACGCTTGTCAAAAAGGCACTTTTCATATTTGCAATTTCCATTGGTATAAGAACCATCCCTTTAAATGCTCATCACGGACTTCTCTTAGACCCAAATAAAAAAAACATATTTTGAAGCTTCTTTGCTCTCAAAATATGATGTTTAAGAATTTATTTACTTTATTGGTTTCTTATAATATCCGTTTTACAGGAATTGTGCACGGCTTACACAATTATACACACACATAATCTGTGTTTGTTGCCTTTATTAAAAAAAAGTTGCAACGTGTCATCTTGCACATTTAGATGTTATTAAAACATTTTTTTTTAACTCTTTTCTCTTGCTGGGGTACTTTCCACATTGGCTGCATTAATTCAATTTATTGTTTAACAAATTTTACAACAATGTTGGGCAAGAAAAATATGTTGCCATGCACGTACAGTGGCGCAAAATGCAAATCACAATATGTCGGTGTACTTTGGACAGCTTTAAGGGCTTTGGCGTCATTTTCCTTTTTTTTTTGATAAAATCCGAGGAAACAGACGAACAAAGCCAGCTAAGAAGCTGTATTTGTGAACTGAGGGTAGAAATACGTACTTAGTCTAACAATATTACAGACGTGTTAATTGCGTTCTTTTTCAAGACGCACAGGAAACTTGAATTGCCTGCAGTTCATGATTAAACCTGCGACTCATGGTTCAGTAATCAAATAAAAGTATCTGTACATTGGAACAGCGAGACACAGACTTGCAATCAATTCCCAGTGGAGTTTATATGAAAAAATTAAATTCAGCTATAATTTGTTTGTATCGTATTTGAATTTATCAGGAATGCAAGTAGTTATTGTGGGTCCTCACTTTTGTTTATGAATTACCATAAACATCAAGTTGTTGTTTTATTCTGAAAAAGGAAAAAATATGAGGATCTAATATTTGAAATCAAATGTTGGCCGGTTACGAAAAAATTGTTTTGTTTAGTTTGAGTTCTAACCGTTCTTTTGGGAGTTTTGACCACTTAATTTGCGTTTGTGGGTATTTAGCTAAAATTTAAATTAAAACAGTGCTTAATCTTTCTTGTCCTCCAGTTAAATTTTATTTCCTCCGGAGTGTATTCTTTCTGTTTTCAATTTTTAACATTTATAGATATAATCAGCTCCATCACGCATCAATGGACTTTCAACGATCCCTTTCCTTATAAGGACTCCGTGTCTAGACAAGACGTTTTATGGCTCTTCGGCACCACATCAAAAAACACAGACTACCTCAGCTTAGTTGGCCACTCCTGCTTGATATTAGGATCATTCACAGATCTTTGCCTTACAAACATGTCGACTTGTGATTCGGGGTTCTCTTTGGCATTCTGGCTACTGATAAAGCATACCGCAACTGACCCTCAAATATTTCTTGGCACGTCTAGAAATAATTTCACAGACTTGAAAGGTGTTTTTGTCTACCAAAATGAAACGAACGGAACAGAAAGGAAAGTCATAGTGGAAGTCATACTTAACGGGCATAGCTGGAAGGAGCCATTCAAAATTCAGCATGAGATTTGGAATTTTATCGTGATAACTTGGAATGCACCAGAAGGTCGCGAAAGCCGATTAGCTACCTACATCAATGGAGAGTTAGTTAATTCATCTGTGGTTGAAAAAAAGAGTGATGTTTGGAAATACATTAAGCTGATGGGAAGCTTCCCAATGCAAGTTGTACGTGCGGAACTGTACTTGGAGAGCGGAGGATTATACGATGAAGTTATAACATGGAATAGATCTCTGCATGGCTATGAAGTGAGGAGAGCATTCCAGTCCCAAATGAGTAGGTTCACGTTAATAGCCTTAATCATGAACAAGTAGGTTAGACTATTTTAGTTTCGAACGAATACTTTCGTGTCAAGAAATGGTCCATTGTTCAGGCTCAACTTTCCTTTCTCAACTTTATTTGCAGTTCGGTCGTTGATGATTTTGTAAAGTTTACAAAACCATCAACGACCGAACTGCTCCTTCTATGCTTTCAAATACCCTGACCGATGACTGTCCTGTGGTACGAAAGGGGTAAAGAATTACAGACCTCTCAAGTTGGTGTATTTTTGTTTTGTTTTGTTTTTCCAATTAATTACAGATGAGCTTTCAAAAATACACTGTGCAGCCACAGCTACCACCCTAAACGTGACCTGGAAGGTTATAAACAGGAAGCTATTTCAGATAAAAAAAACAACAAACAGAATTACAGTCTGGAGAAATAAAACCCATGCACAGGTTTTAAACAAAGTCCTTGACTATTCAACTGATCAATATTTTGTTGAAAATCTTGGTAAGTACATTCATACTTTCTACTTCAGGTCGTTTTGTATTATGGCACCCCACATGTAATTGTACGCGTAACAAATACGAACAGATTGAAATTTGCAGCCCTTTTAATATGGAAAATTAACTGCATTTCAAATATTTTTAACATCGAAAATAAAGAATAAGTAACCATCGTTTGAAACACGGATTTTGTGGGAAGTCATGGCGACAAAATCATGATACAAAAAGATATATATAACAGATAAAATTGACATAATCGTGAATAAACAAAGATTGCTCGAGCTTGAAAATAAAGGCAAGGACACGATGATGGACATAATCAGTCTCCTGTTTTAAACACTGCACGGAGACTTAAACAACTGGAGGAAATTTACTGCCTTTCAATTCACTTTCTTCAGCACCATACACCCCGTATAAAATCCGTCTACGGAGAGAAGATGGTAAAGATAGAAGGTGTCTTGGGGCTCTGCTTTGTCGTACAAAGCAAGGAGGTAAAGATAATAATCTGGTTACCTTTATTTAATGCATTCGCTTTTTGAAGTAAGTTTCCGGTTAATGTAAGATGTTTAATACTAAGTCACTGAAACCAACGAGGACATTTCGTGTATATCTTTCTAATAACATACTTAAGACTATACGTCGTGGAATCGTTGATGGTCAGACACTGAAGAATATCTCCAAATATTGTGGGTGAACTGATTGTAATTGAACAATACAAACGCAGAGATCAAGAAGTTGTCACAACTCTTTCAATCGCTGAGTGCGTCACTTGCAATCAGAGGCTGACTAACACAGTTTTGTTTACAATCCAGTACCTTCAGTGATTCAAAATCTGACGATAGCTTCTTATAACTCGACCTCACTTCTGGTGCAATGGTCTCCACCTCTTAAAATTAATGGAATAATCCGGGGTTACAATATTGAGGTAAGAAGCTTAAAGCGTCGCATGATTCTCGAATCATCTTGTTTACTAATCCAAAAGTGGCGCTAAAGGCCAAATCGTTTTGTGCTAAGGATCGGTATCGCGCATGCATTTAAACAACCGAAACAACAAGACTCTCCCCACAAATATATATATCAACACGTTCAGTAATACCAAGTAGGCAAAGGTTTTATTATTTTAGTTAGTGGCAAGATATGTAATGTTCAATTTGGTGGTCTCTGTTAGCGGTTCAGGAGAGACATTCAAAGAACTCATTCAGTTTTTATATCACAAAAATCTGGTGCAAAGTGGTTGACTATGTTTTTCTCCAGTTGAAGTTATCTAACAAAGGAAGTAGGAAACGCCTTATAGCAGTTGAAGACGCTGAAAGCTACCTTATAACCGGTCTCATGACTAACACCGAGTACGCCATAGCAGTGCAAGGCTTTACATCTGCAGGGAATGGTCCGTTGTCCCAAACCAAGAAGGCCAGAACAAAAAAAGTACCACTTGTTACAGGTATGCTGAAGGTATAATTTTTGGTTCCGCTGTTTGCCGTATGGTCCTCTAAATAATAAGTATTGAGCAGCCTGGACAAGATGTATTATCCAGTACAACATCCCTATCCTCTAAATAGTTTCTCGTGATAAAAAAGTACAACAACTGACTGCAAATATATAAGGCCATACCCGTGGGATCCTATTTTACTTTTATGCGCGAGCTATGGTTGGTTTCTCTCGTTATTGATGTTATCTATTTTGTTTTGGTCACAAGCTTATCCTCCCTCTGACACCAGCAGTTAATTTTCCGGTGTTCATTATGTTTTTCTTTTCTCGTTTATTTGCAAAAAGAAAAGCCGAAAAACGTCACCGCCATTGCTCTGAGCTCGGACGTCATCAAAGTTACATGGATACCTCTTGACCAAAGAGAGGAAGTACAATCATATGAAGTAGAATACTGTTCTATTGTTAATTGCACCAGAAAGAGAGTGGGTAAAACCGCTGATGTACTGCTGAAAAGTCTTCCTCAATACACAGCGTTTAAAGTTCAGGTTCGAGGTCGAAACACACAGTATGCAGGTCCGTGGGAGATGGCGAGAAGGATGACTACATTAGGTCAGTCCACTGAGACTCTTGCCCCGTTATGAAATATAAACCTTACTAGTTTTGCTTAGTTATCCTCACCAGAACGTGACCTTTAAAACTGAATTCTGTTTTATTTACTTTAAGTTGGCTTTTGATAAACAGAACACTTCCTCTGCTTATTTACATGATAAGGAAAAAGTCAGCTACAACATGAAACCAATGCTGGTAGAGTTTTATATGGTTTAGGTCACCAATGAAAGTGTCAAATGCCGTTCCTATTTGCTCCAACTAGATTTTGATGAATGCACCCAACAACCATGCCACGGGGAAGCTACATGTAAAAATATGCCTGGGTTGTATGAGTGTAGATGCAAGAAAGGATTTACTGGGGATGGATTTAACTGGTGCGAAGGTGAGAAATATCAATAGCTCCTTTAAATTTAGTACGGAATCCGGCAGATTACTCCACTTTTAACTAATAAAAATACGATTCATGTTATCTTGGTCGACTGTGGAAATGTGTGCTCCGAAAAGATAACCAACGGAAAAACACTGAGGCAATAATCATCAGAACAAAATCTCACTAACCGAGTCCACCGACCTTTCACGAGTGAAACATCTCTATTTTCCATTTCCTTTCATAGTCGATCCCGCTTATAGTTCTGACGATGACTTCTGCCAGGAAGAGCTGTTCAGAAATATAACTTGGTTGCAAACACCCAGGGGGAAAACAATTCAGCGAGGTTGTCCGTATGGATTCTCAGGTACTCTAAAGCAAGTAATTAAGTAGAAAAAGCTTCTTACATTTAAGTAAATAAATGTAGCAAAATTTTTGTAGATTTCACGAACTCAGATCTATGATACTGTCTCTTAAGTTGAAGAGGTTTAAACGTATCATCTAATTGTAGGATGGGCCAATCGTTCCTGTTCATCTAAAATCAAAGCGTCCTGGCATAAACCAGATTTAACAAATTGTGTTTCCGAAGAGTTCAGAGAACTCCAACTTCAAGTACGTAATATTTCCCTGATTTGTTGTTATAATTAGATTATTAGATTATCACTCGTATTTTCATACTACCAGTTCTGTCTGAAACTTCTGTTAAAAGTTATTCATGAAGGAATAAAAACATATAATCAAATAATGGTAGATAGTTAAGTTAAGTTAAGCCAGTTAAGCCCATCAAATAAGACGTTTAAATAGAGCCTCTACTTGGCGATGATGTCTTTTATAATTTTTACTATTTGTTTGTTTTTGTTATTGTTGTTAACTTTTTCACTTATTTTTGCCTTCTGGACTGGTTTAGATAACCTCTAAGAATGAAATTGGTTCCGACACTGCAGCAGATCTGGCTCACCAACTTTCAGAGCTTACGAACCCAACGCGAGAGAGACTAATAGTTAGTGGTGACTTGAGTGCCGCTGTTGGAATGCTAGAACTTCTAGATCAAAAAACAACACAAAATGCATCAATGAATCAGGAAAAAGCTTTTCTGAAGGTAGGTGTAAGAAAAACAAAGAACAAAACCTTCTCCTGCAGCTTTGATCTTAAAAGGCCACATGATAAGTTTTGAGAAAATAAATAGTGCAGAAAGGTAAGAGAACCTCTTTGTATCACGTAGTTTTCAGCATGAAGAAGCTGCTTTTTGGTCCACGATCAAAAGCTTGCTTCAAACAGAGGAGTTTATTCTTCCTAGGGCTGTTTTTCTCTTATAAACAGTCATCACCATTTGCAGAATTTAGTTAACGTGGCAAGTAATCTTCTGGATGAAAAGACAATGGATGCCTGGCAAGATTCACCTGTGGTATGCTTTCACCTTTCTCGTTTTTCGTTTAGTACATTCTTAACTCGTTACAGGGTTACAAGTGATAGCGTCTTGCGGGATTGCATCAGTGCGAACGTTTACGAATGCATTCGCTTCAGTGAATGTGTTGTAACTCAGTAACTACAAGATTAATTAGATGCTAGTGGACATTTTATCCAGACTCTATAAATCAATTGAGACTCCTAAATGGCGTTAAGAGTAACAAATCATACTTCAAACGGCGCTGTTCAATGTGCTGTACAATAAACACATATCCAAGGTTTAGTCGAAAAAGTTACAAAGTATTACCGACCAATTTTTGCCTTTCGATAATCAAGGTTGATGGCAAAGGAACTTGACCATCTTGCAAAATCTGCTGCTTCGTTTCCTTCTCTCCCGATAGTTACTCCTTTGCTAAGAGAACTCCACTGGCTACCAGTGCGCTTGCGCGTAGATTTTAAGATTCTCCTTGTTACATTTAAGATTCTTCACGGTGTTGCGCCTAGCTATCTTAAGGATCTTGTCTCTGTCTTACCGGTCTCACTTTACCAACTACGCCGTAACAAGAATGGTATATTGTTAGAAAGACCTCAGCTAAGAACGAAGAAGACCTTGGGAGATCGCGCGTTATCGATGGCTGCCCCCTTTTTATGGAACAGTCTTCCTCTGCCAATTAGACAGGAAACATCAATCGACTCTTTTAAACGCTCTGTTAAAACATATTTATTTAAAAAGGCTTTTAGTTAGATTATTTATTTATTTATTTATTATTATTATTTTTTTAATATTGTAATGTTAAGATTGTAATATTGTAATTTTACCGAGTAATTTTACTGGTTTTAATTTAGTTTTTAATAATATTGTAATGCGCTTTTGAGTATTTTTATAGAAAAAGCGCAATATAAGTATTAAATATTATTATTATTATTATAGAAATCTCGTTCAGATGAAGCTACAAAGCTCTTGATGACTATGGAAAGTGTAGCTTTGAAGACTGCTTCATTTTCAAACAGCACAAATACTTCCAGTTTTAATACCTCTAATATCGGTGAGTTTTATTCACATTCATTGTAACGCATTCACTAGCATTCTTAAGCGGTCACCTGCTCTATTTCTTTCGTTGACAGATAGCCATAGAAGATTACCTAGATATATCTGAACTCCTGGTTCTAATCTTCCATATCAAAGGCACGATATAACATCGCAAATTATGTCAGGAAATGAAGATCTAACCGGGAGTTCCCACTATTCTATGATAGTACAAGGGGCATCATTTATACAAGGCTATGATACATTACTCTTTTCCTTTAGTGTTAAAATTTCGCTCAATTAAGGAAGAGGATTCTATGGCTGAAAGAGTGATCTTTTCTGCGTTGGATGATGGATCTGGAAGCAAAATAGAGATGCCAACATCTGAGTTACAAAGAAATGACAACAGTACATCTTCAGGTACATGTGACTTCGTGCACAAGCAAGTTCCCTTTTAGCCCCTAGGTTATAACGAAAGGAGACGAAATACATAGACTGCAACATGATAAAATAACGTTATGAAGTACATTTTGCACGATTTCGCTTTAGTCGCTGGAGCGATTTGTATTATTCCAAAGTAGCTCTGACTAGATATCTCTGTGTGGTCTCTTCAGGGGCAGTTCATCATATTGTTTTCGTGTATATGAAGAACATTGCACAATTGTTGAATTCCTCAAGGTAGGTTACACGGCTTTGTCGTTAACAATTACTTTTTTTGCATTGAATAAGTATGAGAGAGGGTTTCTACGTTTTCTGATAACATTAAGTTTTGTATTGTTCCAGATTATTTAATCCTACTCCTGGTGTCATTTCACTTTCCACTAACCCTAAATCATCAAGCAACTTTACGGATCCTGTGGTGATATTTTTTCACAATAATCAGGTAAGAAGAGGAAATTCTCACACGCACTTTACCGTCTCATTTATTTGATCCCATCTCGCTTTCATTCGAATTAACACATCTTAAAGGTACCTTTTTCATTCTTGAAACTAACCCATTATAAGTCGATCTGACGCAAATGATTAATTAGAAGCGGCTGATCAGATCAATGAGACAGCCTTCATACGAGATCAATTTTGGTTTACACCGACCGGTCCGATCGATCAGTTTTGCTAACCTTATGGCAGGGATGACCGAGTATATAGTTGAATAATGAAATGACACAGAATGTTGTTTCAGACCTTATCATGTCGTGAACTATAACTGGACATGCGTTGAAACTGTTCCTTTTGCTCTCAAAAGCCAAAGAGCGCATTTTCGTATACATTTGTCGTTGTGATGGCTTGTCATTAAGGTCACTAGATATATGCATTTTCACTTTCAGAAAGACGTAAACCCCCAACCATCGTGCGTCTTTTGGAAAATTTCAAAGTAAGTCGCGAAGTCTGAGTCAGTGCCACTTCCTAAACACCTTTTAAAACCACTGTTGTCATCGGTTCGTAAATTGACGATATGCTATGTATCTCTGGGTTGGTCTCTTCTTTACTTTATTTTTTCAGGTTTGGACGCTCATGGTCCAAAGAAGGTTGTTATGTGAATTTCAAAAACTCAACCGTTACTGTTTGCCACTGTTATCATTTGACAAGCTTCAGCGTCCTTATGAAATATACGCCGCATTCACCTGCGGAGGTAACTTATTTCAAGTTGTAAGAATACTTATTTTCATTTTGTTCATTGGTTTTCACTCTACCTGAGCATTTTCCATGATAACTTAAGATTAATCAATATCTAAAATATCAAGCTATACTATTTTAAATGGTTATACAATAAAAAAAGAAGACGTTTTGCAAGCAGTACATTATCTGACTACCTTTTTAATTGTCTTTAGGGGACCAACCAAATTGCCTTGGGACTTGTTACGTACATTGGCATAAGCATATCCCTGGTTTCATTATTACTGGCTTTTGTAACGTTTTGCTCCTTTGGGTAAGAACTTCGTGTACATGAAAATCTTATAATTTCTGTTTGTTTGGAAGGTGATGGACACATATTTATGAAAATCTCCCTTGTGGTTTTTCAACTTTAATCACGAGATATTATGACACTGATCTCGTTTAGTTGTAAACCTGTGATAGGTTTTTTCGAATACCGAACATTAATCACGAGAGCCTTAAATAATTACATTTACGTAGTATTGGATTTATTTCAAACTGTTACTTTCTTCAGGTTTTTGAAATCGAATCGTAACTTTGCTCACATCAACCTGGTGCTATCGCTTTTTTTGGCTGAACTGCTGTTTGTTGTTGGTACGGAAAAGACACAGTACAAGGTACTCAATTTTACAACAGTTTTAGTGTGTCGTTCTCTACTCTTTTTTATCAGACTCCAACATGGTCAGATATATAACCAAGTTTTTGACTTTTTATGTTCATGACACGATCATAGTTCTCGCCGGTTAAGCTTTAATTTTGTGTTCATTTTCTTTCGCACAAATCGCCCTGAGTCGATGAAGGTTATAGTTGCGAACTGTTCTCTAATCTCCGCTGCTTTTTTTGTTTCTAGACTGGCTGCTTTATCATTGCCATATTGCTTCATTATCTATTTCTTGTTTCATTTTGCTGGATGGCAACAGAAGGAGTGATTCTTTATGTCATGCTTGTTAAAGTTTTCCCAACATCAGGTCAGAGTCCAAGGAAAAGACTATTCTTCATATGCTCATGGGGTGAGCCAAGCCTTTGTTTAAATGTATTATTCTCGATGCGAGAGGGCCTTGTGGAGCTTACACATATATTTAATTTGAAGCAGAAACTTGATGGCATTAAAATGGTGAAAAAATAAGCTAAAAGATTTAATGTAAAAAATTGACGCAGTTTCACTAAGCTAAGCCATTTTTTAAATTCTTCAATACGATTTGTGCGAATATCTGGTATAAGACTTGTTGTGAAAAACAGTTGGATTAATGATTAAGCTGCGAATACATATTTGATTTTCAAGGCGTGTTGTCTTCCAACAAATTCTTTTATTTTTAAAAGGAATACCTCTCATACCTGTGGTCACATCGTTCCTTATAGATATGGAGGGTTACGTATCAGAGAGACAGTAAGTCTTTTTAATGTGCGTATACATGCCGTGCAAAAGTGTATTACTGTTGTTTAACTAGCATGCTATGATTAATCACGATCACAGGATTACAATTTTCTTGTATCTGAATTCTTTATTTTGAACGGAGTGTTCTTTTTCTTTATCTTATTACCCAAGGTTTGATCCTGCTGTTTTGCTTGCTGAATTCGTCCCTTTTTCGCTTTATATGGAAAGTCCGATCGCGAGATCTGTGCACCCATAAGTCGTTGAGATTTTCATGCAACTGACAAATCACTTCACTGCTGGAAATACTCAATCACTTGTTCATTCCTCTATTTATTCATTCATTCACCCATTCACTTTTCGGAAACCCACTTTTACTCTAAAAAGTAAGCAAAGGATATATTTCCTGACCTATTTAACGCGACTTTGTAACCTGCAAAGCTCTGCAACCTTACTCATAAAATACTAAACGGATTAATCAAGTTGTTAGTCAACAATCAAACGGTTTAAAGTTATCAAAGAAAACGTTTTATTTGTTTCTTTGTTTATCTCTCGTCTTTTCCCTCGAAATTGAATTGTCATGTGATTTCTCTTTATGGCAGCTGTTGGTTGTCTGTTGAAGACGGTTTTATATGGAGTTTTGTCGGCCCTGTTCTGCTCATATGCGTGGTATGACTAATACTTGCATTTCTTTTTTGTCACCTGCCGCTGTTACACATGTTGAATAATGTACAATGCTGACAGTAATTTTACGTTGTAGGTGAATCTGGTGTTTTTAGGAATGACTCTAAAGGTTATGGCAACGCGATCCCTAAATCAGCCTTCCCGAAACCCGCCGCAAATGAGGTAAGGAATAAAACGACGGTAAGCAAGCTAAGAAATTGTTAGAAGCATGAAGATAATGACTACCATAATGGAAGAATAGAAGAAGCAAAATTAAACACTGTTAGGAAAATTCTTCCAGGCGAATAGATTCTGTAACATAAGCCGTGCAAAAACAACGTCTACATCGGCAAATAGGTAATAGGTAGTAAGTTACATGGATACGATTGGTCGAATTCGTAATGATTTACTGCATTCAGTCATAGGTTTTTTAATTAAAACCCTCGCGATGCTGAAACCCGGTTGGTATTATTTCACGTATTATTCATTTTGTTATGTATTTGCTTATTTATTCATAAAATAAAAACTCTCAACTTTTTTCCTCAGGTACTGGGTAAAAGTATGCGCAGTACTGACGTGTCTTTTAGGCACAACCTGGTTACTGGGAATGTTTTCTCTGGACAAAGCTACAGTTCTCTTTGCGTATCTGTTCAATATTTTCAACACTTTGCAGGTAAATCTGATAATTGATTCCTTCCTTGGCCTCCACCCTTCTTTGAGTACTGAATTCATCTGAGTAAGAATTAGGAAATAGGTGTGGTACAAAGTTGAGAACACCTCCCACCGTTTGTGTGCTACTTCGATTCACTAACCTGGCAGCAGAGGTGGGTCAAGTTGTATTTTTTTCTCGCCCTCTTGCCAAAGGGTTTTTCTGGGTTCTCTATATTTCCTCCCTCCTCTAAAAACAATCCGTAATCCAAGACAAATTGTAAATAGAGAACGAAAAACCATCTCGTTTAATTCTAAATCCAATTCAATTAATTAAGGAGTTCCTCCTCCATGCAAGGAGACCTCTGTTTCGAGTTAGTTATGCTCCTTATTCCTTTCTTTTTTCAAGGGACTTTTCATCTTTATTTTTCATTGCTTAGCTGATGAAAGGGTAAGCAAGACTTTCGATTTGAAAGATTTGTCTGGTTGTTGTTCCATAATTAAAATTGCAATTTAACATAGAGTCACAGTATTCGAAACAAGACTACAACAAGGCATTTTGGGTTACTTGATTTTAGGTCAATGGTGCGTACATCGTATTATGGGTATAATATAAAAGATTAATCACAAGGTTTCGAATTAATAATCCTGAATGATTTCTAGATTCGCTCTGAGTACAAACGAATACTCTGCTGTCGTGGAAGTCGAAGAGATCACCTCCGCGATAATGTAATTGCAAAATCACAACTGAAATATTCGTCTTCTCAGGTGAGTAAAATTAGTTGGAATGAATAAGATGCCCCGACAAGAAAAATGAACGAAAGAGTTAGCAACAACTTAAATCGATGGGTAGATAACCATACAATCATGGCGGACCCATATAATTATATCAAACACCCACCGGCTTTTAATATTCCTGGACTGAATCAGAACTCTATTTTTTTTTTGTGTGTGCATTTCACAGACAACAAGACTTCAAAGGAAAGCCATAATACCGGAAGGTGGGTTTAATGGTATATTTCTATCTACCTACCCAGTGAGAATTTAAACCACATTTATATATTTTCTTTAATAACAATCATTTTCAATCGATTTTTCTCGAGGCTGACCTCCAGAGGAAAGGCTAATACCAAGCATGTTTTCTGTTGCCTGATCAGCGTTCCTCGTTTTTTGGTTTATTTTGTTCAGTTAGCGATAAGTTTTTTTATTGCTTTCTTTCTTCAGAAAAAAGGTTAAATGTGGGGACACACACTTCTTCTGGGATTGAGCAAAGACCAGTCGACCAGGCAAGGACATTCTACTGAATACCCTCTTATTTCCAGTTGCCTGGAATCCGCTAGATAAACACTGTGATAAGGGTTACCATTGTAATGCGTAACATAAAAATCTCTTTAGATGATACCACAAGAGTGGGATCATTTAAGGTGGCTTTATAGCTTTACCTTCACTTTGGCATCAACACTGCACTGATGAGGCCCGAAAGGCCAAAACAGTACTTTCTGCAGTTACTTATATATATTTATATGTATAATTTTGCAGGGCTTTTATGGTGATATGGATGTTACAGCCGCTACAAAGACAATTGAACACGAAAAAGCGATGGAATATCAACATAACCACTTAGCCGGAAGCGACGAAGAGCATGACCAAGAAGATAATGAGGACGAAAATTCAGATGACGTTTTCTTTGAGGATATATCTTCGAGTTTAATCAACATCCGTAAGAGCAGCACAACAGAACCGGTCAGAACAAGGGAAAAACGAAGATCTGTTACTTCTGATCCCTGTCAAGACAAGCCATCTCAATTTTCAGACCAGGAAAGTGACACATTCGCTTATAACAATGAAAAAGAAGAACTTCTATATATTAAAACAATGGGACTCATGGCAAACCAACCGCAAACTACGTCTGAAGGGGAACGAGATCATTTTGGCGACTTTTCATTGGATTTTCAGACGGTGGAGTCCAGTTATCAAATGAGAAAAATAACTTCAACCCGCAGAGTTTATCGATATTGTAAAAATTCTTCTTTGTCAACGTCGTCTCGTCGTCCACAAATAGAAATGAGTGACAGTAGCGTTTTGAGAGATGACTTAAGGGCGAACATGTCAATGATTGAGAATAACGATACCGACTCTGTTTTTGACGGTAATTTTTTGACAAAAGAGGTAACATGTCACGATGAAAGATTATTTTCGAACTGACCTCAGATCTCAATAAGCATTGCTTCTACAATCAGTTTTAACTTCTTACAAAGCTGACATGGTTGATCCACAAATGTATATTGTGGTTATTTTACCTGAGTTAAGAAAAGATGTTATGTGAACACAGAGATATCAATAAATAAAACTAATGTATTTCATGTTTCGGTTCCTGTTTCCCCTATGTAATGAATCTCAAACGGCGAAATTTGACGGCTCACAAAATTCGGGGAGTGCTGCTTTGAGAGTCGAATTTTAACTTTCTCAGAGAACATTTATTTATAGGCTATGAAATTATCACATAGCTCGCAATCCCAGTACTTTTAAAGTGGACAGTTATCTTGATCCGTATGACGTCTGCAATTTCAAACATTTGGGATGAGAAGGAGGGACTTTCTCTGTCCCGTCTAAGAAAAGGAATTTTCTTCCGACAAAACCCGTCAAGCTATTTCCATTGTGATTTGCCCGTCACAAAATGATCGGTTTGATTCGATTTGCACTAATTCCTTGCTCTTAAACCTCGGATTACTATAACTTTTTTTTTTAACATGCCCGCATCACATAGTAAGGAGTGATATTTACTTATTCATTCATATGGAATTTTAAGCAGAATTGCGCGAGAAAGATTTACGAGCCTTATTTAATTTATCAAAATATTTTTTTGGTGTTTACAATAATGTCTTTCAATCCTAAGGTATAAAGATTGGGCAAAATTTTGAACTATCGAAGCGAATGTATTTTGAGTTACCTGTATCAAGCAGGAGCCCGTTGATTTGTAATACAACATTTTATGAAAAATTCTGTAAGGAAATGCTGCTGCAAGTGATCGGCGGCACGTCAGCTTTCTCCACAATTAAAATATTAAAAGTTGAGATTTTAAATATTCATATGCAGACCACCGGGGTATTTTGCGCGACTTTTACTGTCTTTATAAAATATGAAAGGACTGCGGTGAAGAATATTCTTTGAAAGAATATTAAAATTATTATCATTTTTATGTTCGGTACACGGAACGAAAATGAATGTGGGAGAGGTCGTGCCTCCAAACAGACGATTTGCGAAACACCTGCTCTGAAATGCGACGGTGATTGAACAAAAGATTTCACTGAGTCGACGCAAAATGTTTTGGCACAGATCTTTCAGAGGTCATTTCTAGGATCTTTTCAATTGGTTCAAGTGCCGTATCTAGTATAAACAAAGGTGAATGCTTTTAATATATAGTTATTTTATTCGGCCTGATGATTCATTGTCTTTTCATGTCGCACCGCGTGGTAGACGGAGGTAAGGTTTAAATTTTATATTTTCATATACAAGTCTTTTTACTGTGTATCGTGTTTCTCGTGTTAAAGATGAAAATAACGGCTCTTAAATCAGTTTTTCTTGCTGCTCTTCAGCCGGGGTTGAATTTCTATCACAGCGACAGACACAGCTCAAACAAGTCGTCAGGAATGATTCAATTTAATATGACCGTATGACTGTATACACGTAACAATGTTTGTAGAGCATTGGCGGGAATCTTCCTCTAGTGTAGATATAAATTCCTTCTTCCGTGGTTCAGAGACTTATGAATGTATGGTAAAAATACAAAAATTGCGTTTGTAGCAATTTTTGAAGCCTACTACTCGGCGTGTGTATATCTGAACAAGATGAAAGGAAAATCAAAGTTCTGTAGATTTTTCACTTAATGAGTGGCGTAACGCATGATATTCATCGAAGAAATATCCCAGAAAAAGGATACTGTCTTTTTTTTTTTCCATTTCCATTTGGACATTATCCAAGCTAACTAGAGACTTTCCTTTGACAGTTTGGTCACTGAATAAATTATATTTCAATTTCTTTGTTCGACAATG
The DNA here is from genome assembly GCF_964200805.1 of Pocillopora damicornis. Classification (NCBI taxonomy): domain Eukaryota; kingdom Metazoa; phylum Cnidaria; class Anthozoa; order Scleractinia; family Pocilloporidae; genus Pocillopora; species Pocillopora damicornis. The sequence continues at coordinate 1,332,018 of NC_142680.1, forward strand.
ATCGTGGCAAGTGAAGCAGACGCGAAAACCTCCGTCCTAAGCTAGTTTTAATAAAACTAAGCTATATCCTAAAAGCCTCTCACAAAATTTAGACGTAAAGTGCAACACAGATCTTTCTTTCAGCAAAACTCACGATAGTTTGAACGAAAAAAAAAATTATATCGAGTTATAGATATAGCCACACCTGTTGGATTGAATACACTTCATAATCAGCGAAACTAAAATGAATTAAGTATCTAAAATAAGTCATGGCGTGTTCGAATAAAACTTTCCGTAACGCAATGACATGTCATCACCAAATTAGGATTTTATCAATTTCTGTTTTGTATGAAACCGCAATGTGCTTTTGGTTTAAGTTGTTCAAAACGTCATCACAAAGGTACGTGCAAAAACAAAGTTTACTTATATATCCTCCCTTTGATTCCTTCCTATGCGATGAGATATCTTGCACGCAGTAACTCTATTATGCTTTCCTAATGATCGACGTTTCTTATTTTATATTCATCATGTATGTCTTTCATTCTAGGCTGATTTACAAGCCATCTGTCTAAGTTGGAGAGCAGAAAATGGCATCAACTTTATACGAGGTGCGATTTGATTTCCGTCTCTTATTTCAAGTCCTTATTGAGGAATGTACACATGGCACAGTATATATTTAATTTTGTCATAAATGAACACGTACTTACGGACTGTGCCTTAATCGACTGTGTAATGAAAAGACAACGACAACAACAATAAATGCGAAATATTCATAAAATATTAATTTACGAGAGACAAAATTCAAGAGACGCACAAACAGAGTCAAGCGAAATAATTATCTGAGCGTAATGTTTACTAAGATTACTTCCTTCTTAAAAAAAATTATTTTAAAGCTGAACGTATTTCGTAAATGAAAGTATTGTTATCTTTACCTGCTCTACAAAATGATTTAAGTCCTCCCCTCCAGTAGCTTTCAAAAATGATAACCAATTTTACCTGTCTGCTCAGAAATCAATAAACTTCCTTAGAAGTCTTCAAACTTCAAACACGCATGAAAAAAAAAGCGACTGAGTAACTTATCCCTTAGTCACCAAGCTTATAGCATCTAGGTAGAAGCTGTAAAACCAACAGTTTAACAGGATTATGGTACATGTAGCTCATTTAAAATTCCAGTGAATGTTACATGATGAAAGCAGTAATTAGTTATGTGCACCTAAAGGCATTTTACGGTTCTATTGATAAAGCTAAGTCTTGTAATGACTACATTACATCATTCTGTGATATGTTCATATGTCCCATACGAAGCCCTTTTAACATTAAAAAAATGTTTTTATTAACCCTACTATTTGTACGCGGATAATCAAATTGATTTATGTTCATCCATGGAAACTGGAAGTTAGAAACTGGAACTAAAGAGGACTTTTTTATTCGGAGCCCAAAATTTCCTCAACAAGAGGTGAAAAGCAGAAGTAATTTAGCATTTGATACACTGCCATTACCAGAATAGGCAATGAAATCGCGCCCGCGGGCTCACTGAGTAATTCTCGGCTCTTTTCTCTTTGTTTGTTGACGATTTCTGATAACTTAGTGTGACATCGATGCTATTATTTCCTAGTTAATAATTTCATTAATTCCTCAAAACCTCCAGGCTTTGCAGTGTATTATAACTGTAAGAAGATTTTACCAATTGATCATGTGTGAGAGCGAAAAAATAAGTGCATGCCACCCAAGCAACATTTGCCACGAGGGTAAAAAGTAAAACAACATAGACCAAGCATCATTTAATAACTTAATTTGGAAAAGCGTTTGTCGAGCATGGTCCATGTCAGCAATGATAGAACCAAACAGATTCAAAAATTTGCAATAAGCCACAATGATAATGAATGATGCAGTATTTCAAACCCCACGAAATAATTTAAAGTCAGATTTATGTCGAAATGCGGATTAAGAACCTTGATCCAGCCCTTTGGTTCCATCACAACAATTTTAATGGTATGGGGAACATTAATGGAATAAAGAAAGCTTTTAAATGTTAATTTAGTCACAAGCGTGGGAAAATGAAAATATCTGAGTCTTCCACGAGGGTTTTGAACCGCTTGTTTCGAACCACGTTTTAATTCCACCTCTGAATAATGCCCCTCCACTCAAATCCTTGACGGGACTCAAACTGTTAAGTCTTTCTTTATTCGACGACCGAGCACAAAAGTTAACGTCTTCATTAGCCTGAAAAGAAATAAATCTTTCAATCTTGAGAATAAACTAAAGGTCGGATTTTCATTTTCTTTTTTGCAGAACGTGGAAGATTGGCACTCAAATGAGGAACGCAAAGACTTACTCTCATCAGGCGAAGTAGACGCACTTCAGGTCAAAGGAGATGTTGAAGAATACGATCGCGGATTCGAAGGAATATGTCCAAAACAAGAACCACAAGATGAAATAACAGAAATAGAACTGCATGGTGTGGATGGAAATACAAAGGAAAATGGACACGAGTATAGTTATAAAAACGGCAACGATATTGATGAAGAACTCGATGAAGATGAGGTTAATGATGATGAAGACGCAACGAATGGCAGTGAGGGCGACAACAACGATCAGGACAAAGAGGAAAATGTCGAGTTACTTGCCAAGACGACCGAAGAAGAGGCCACATCGTCAGTACCTTATTATGGGAAAACTCTAGTAGCTCCTGAGTATATGAAATTTCTTTCCCCCGAAGAAACTTCTCTGGCAGGAGAGGAAGCAGAGAAAGATTCTTCCCAAAGCACTTTACTAAATGAATTCAAAGATCAAATCAAAGAGAACCGCAAAGAAGACCAGAGCACAGAAGAAACATCCGTTCAAACTGTTGAGAATGAGAAAGAGGCTTTGGAGGAGGACGACTTAAGTTCGTCCAAAGAAGAACTGGACGAAGTTGAAAATGATGTTGAAAAAAACGAAGATGTAAGACACTCTTGTCCCGTCGAGGGGGTTGATCAGAGCGAAGAAGACGAGGAGATAGTTGAGGAGGAAAAAGAAGAGGAAGAAGAGTGGGACGATTCAAGTAATGGCTCAAAGCTTACCCCACTGGAGGAAAAAGGTTCCCCACAGCTAGCTCAAGAAGACGACGATGAAGACCAAAGTGAAAGTGAGGAGCCAGAAAAAGATGTTGAAGACATTGGGATCAAGGAGGAGGATGAGAAGTTAGTCAATGGCGAGGATGCAGGGATTTTAAAAGTGGAACAAACGCTTGAAAAAGGGAGCGAAATCAGTCCCGGATTAACTAAAGTAGATGATGAAAACAGCGACAGCGACGAGGAAATAGACATTGAGCGTGAAGAATCAGCAGGTCGAAAGCATTCCTCTTCCCTGAAAGTACACGTTCATTCGCCAACTCCAGATATAAGCGAAATGGACCCTGCTTCCCAGTCGTTCGACGCTGGAGAGGATGGGAATGGCGGAAAAGACCATGTTACCAATCAACAAGAGACGATGCAAGAGCAGTATTTAAATGAAATTGACGAAGAACAACAACAAAGAAACTTGGTAAGCATACCCTTACAACATTAATTTCAATGTATATTCACTAATCAATATTAGTGCTACCCCATATATGCTAATTACGTGTATGGTAGGTTGATGTTCACATTTTCTTGTAAACTTAAATATCCTACTTTTACTTGCACTTGAATTAGATCAAGGTACGTAAAAATAAAAAAACGTTGAAGGCTTTTTAATTTTTTATTTATTCTGAGTAAATAAAACAAACGATGATACGGAATTGACGCATTTTTCTCTCAGTGACATGCGCGTTCTCTTCCTGTAACGTTTGCAGTTCAGTAAACCAGTTGAAACTAATGAGATTTACCAAGATGAAGATGACCTAGGACACGAAGCAGTTGATGGTGAGACCTACCAAGAAGGAGATTCAGAGGAAAATGGCGAGGGTGGCGATGAGAACGAGGCGGAAAGCTGTGAAAGTGACCAAGAAGCCGCAAACGTAGTAAAAGACGAGACGACTGCTACATCCACAGAGGCGCCGTTGAAAGAAGAATACGATGGTAACTATCATAAAGTCCTTGCCAGCAATTCAAAAAGCTAGTCTGAATTAACTGAAAAGAAAATTTTCTCAACTAAACCAGGTATAGCGTTAGCTGTGTTTGGTATATTGCTCTATAAGTGCTCTTCTTTTCTTCTTAAGTTCATTTTAGTTTACATGGACAAGAAAACGAGTCGGACCTTACCGGAAGAGTGAAGGAGCTGGGAAAGATGTTCGATGGAGGTGGTCCAGTATTTCCTTCACCTGGGAGGAATAACTCCGAGGGAGGTAAAATTTTATTTAAACTGAAATAAGGATTTGTGAGTAAATAAAGGTCAATGTTAATAGGTTTAACTCAAAAATAACGCAAACAGGAGAATTAGTTTAGGTTACTGAGAGACGCATTTTGCAATTTTATTTCTTGCAGTCGATGGGTCTCCGATCAGTGTGCGTAAATACAAAGCAATTTTTGAGCAAGACCAAATGTCGGTTCAGGGTGCTCGAGACCCAGGTAAGCTTCCATTTAAAACTTTACAGTTGATGCAACAGCTCTTTTTATAATTTCGTAACGAAGTGACGCAAAAAAAGTTTACCTTCCTTCAGGACGAAGAGAAGAATTGATCAATCCTCCAAGAGGCATTGTGAAAAATTTGCTAGGACTCTTTGAGAACCCTCAAGGCTTTGAAGCAAGGAAAGGGTGAGGTATAGACATTAAAGTACATAACTAGAGGATTCTTTTTTCTCTTGTACTAAAACCACATTCGAGTTAAATCACCATTCAATACTGCCAATGCGAGCGGATGGTCAGGTCTCTCTCCCCCCCCCCCCCCTCTCATTTGCGTGCATCATCCATTGCAATTGTAGTTAGAGACCTTAAGATTTTCTTCAGTCCTTTAATGCAACCCCAAGCCTTTGCTTGCATGTCAGATAAATAGAAAGCTAGCGTCATTAAGAATGTTGCATGAATAAGCTCCAAGAAAAAAATACTGAAGGGTTATGGAGGAAATCTGCCCGTGTCACGAAGGTAATTACCGATCAATGGGATACCACTTTTGGGAATTCTTACCGTACATGATGGAAGGCTTGCCTAGTAAAGGTGTGAAACTTGTGGAAATGGGAAGGAAAATAGGTGCGGGAGGACAAGCGAACATGGGTCTAACGATGATAAGTAAATATACCTGAAATCACTTCCAAAAACTGTTTCGTTAAGTCGGTGGCGAAAAAATTATCAACTCTTGGCTTGCTTAGGGATCATTGTTTCGCACACTTATCATTATCTCATTATATTTCAGCTGAACGCCCAATGAAGATCGGTGGATATACCTCTTAACATGATATTTTATCTAGAAGACAGTTAAGCAAATAATATAAATAAACTTTATTAGCAGTAATCTTTTACATGGATATATTTAATATCAGTATCCAGTTATCTAAAATAGCTTTAAGCCAGTGCTTTTAAGAGTGGAGCTTTTATCACGTCAACTTTTTGTGGCAGGCAGTGGGATACATGAAGCGGCGAACATTTATGGAGAGAAGCCTTGGAGATTAATTTTTAGGCTTTAGTTAATTTTAGATAAAGAGCTTCGGGAATAAATTAACTTAGATTTCACGTCCCGGAGAAGTGAAATAGACCATAGAACAATAGCTCAACAAATCCTAAAATAAAAGCTAGCAGTTTAGAACTAATTAATCAACACCTAAAAATGGCTCAGTGAAAACGGAAAAAAAAGAATATTCAAAAGAGTGCTTATATCAAAAGATGAGAGACGATTCTCGATTTAAAAAAGGAATTTTGCAGCTTTTTATGTGGATAACCGTTATAAGAATGGAACCAGTTCGGCAATTATCGTCTAAGGATTTGTCCACAATGATCCATGGACAAAATAGAAAAATAAAATGCGAGAGTAAGGTATTGGTTCACTCTTTAATTTTTTATGTTTTTCTTAAAATTATATGAAGTCAAAAGAAATACTTATGTTTCTTAAATAGCACGTAAAGATAAATACACTTATGCAATATTATCAGCGTATCAACTCATCTGAATGAGCGAATATTATCCGAGCAAATAAAATATAAGGAGTCTAAAAAGAGTACAGTTAATGGTTTGAACCCAGGAATAACATTTAATCGAGTAGTCTGATCGTCCGGGAGAGAATAGTAAAAAGTACTGTTAACGTTGTCTGGTGTATAGTGTCTGACATTTCCACAACCTTAGCGGAAGTCTTCATCAGCGCCGAGGGTCCACCTTCATTTTAAGTCTTATTTTTCTTGCAAAACCGTTCTTGGAAGGGTGTATGTATGCGGAATTTCTGATTAGAGTAACACGAGCGGAATCGAAGCCTAGCACAATTTACAACAATGTTTCGTATTTTGAAAACTAACAAAATGGCCACACGAAAGTTCTAAGGTAATAAACCGCTACTGTGCCCACATAACTTCAGATTTATCATCGAATTTATTGACGTTATGGCACTAATGGATCGAGTCTGCAGAGAAAACTGCTATTTTAGATAAACAAGTGAAATGAAAAGAAGAACAGCGCAATAGGTATCCTCGATTGACGTGTTTTGCGCACATTTTTGAGATATTTGTTTAAGAGAGATTGTGGGTTTAAAAGCAGGACGTCCGTGGCTTTATTCTCAGACAGATGAGACTCTAATAAGTCTACTCTGTCTCTTTCTTTTTGATACAAAAGCATGAAAGAAAATACAGTGAATTAAAAGTAAACATACTTGTATGGCATTAACTTGGCTGAAGCCTTCAAAAACTATTACAAGAGTTTACAATCGTCTGCGTCTATTGTTCTTAACGTAACTTTACCAGCTGATTGCGTGATGAGCTTTGACAGCACGTACGTATAAGTATCACATCCAGTGTTAAATTTCGTTTTACAAAAAGACAAAGTCGTGATACAGAGGTGTTGTAGGGGCAGTAAAGGTCAAAATTTTCTACTCAAAAAAGCTCAGTTGTTTGCTGGTCGGGAAATCGAGAAATCGAAAAAAATGCCTTGGTAACTGGCGCTTGGACAAAAAGGTATGACTAACACCCTTTGAAGCTGAAATGCACCCAAGGGAAATTAAAATCAAATATGCTTCCTTTGTCGCAAAACCATGAGTACGACGAACGCCGGTAACTCTGTTGGCAAGATTACACGTGCATTGTTCGGTCTAAATCATAAAATTTAAATATAAACGAAAGTTTGTCTTTTCTCTTTACCACTAAATGTAAACTTGGTATTCACAGTGAGTAACTTCGTGTATAAAACTTGTATAGAATAGATAATTGTTCCATATGCATAAGTTGAACGACAGACAAAAGATCCGGTGCTTAAAAACGTATCATTAGGGTCTGTTATTGTGATCGAGAGAGATAAACACATCAGTACGACGAGCCTCTCTCTCGAGATGAACCTAAAAGGAATTACAGTCTTTAGCGTATCTGTATGGCGCTGGTAAACTCACACTCGCCGACAAACTCCTGCTTTAAAGGTGAGTTGTAAAAGAAAACAACTTACAAAGGTTTAAAAATTGTCATACATGTACTGTGACAATGATAACTCAAGCAGTAGGAGGCAAAGACAGAAGGACAAAGTTTATCTTAACCTATGGCCTGTTAAAGCCCTGATCACCTGTAGCCTTCTTTATTCGTACATCTAACAGGTTTTTTCACTGGCAGCTTTTATTTAGTCAGGAATTATTCTCATTATGCCAAAGTAGATTCACTTTTTCTCCTAAAGTTTCTTTGTTTGTTACTCGAGATAAATTAGAGTCTAGGTCATAAACGAGGGTAAGTTAAAAGAAGCTTGCTGCGCGTATAACCTTGCATTATCATAATAGTTTGTATTAAACTACATTACACTTAATAGGAATTGAACAACGGTATGAAAATCGTATTATTTTCTTTTCTGACCGATGAGTTCGGTAGCTTTCAATACCTGATTATTTCATAGAGATGTCACACAATTCGTTTCTGTAGTTTGCTTTAATTAACTTTCATGTTGCGGCGAGTGGTTTTGCATTGTTAGAGTCCCAAAGAAGAATATTCGAGTCTAATTTGTTTGCGCTAATGAATCTTTGCGGTTTTCTGTCTTTGAGCCTACAGGATGACCTATATTTGCATTATAATGAGCTATTTTGGTAGCTGCATCGATGCTTGTATTATCAGTCTGGGGACCTATTAACGGGTCATAATCGCCGTATAATCACTGGGTTGCGTCGCATGATCCAGTGAGTTCGCAAAGACCCTAAGCAATATGCCTTTGGTATTTTGAGGAAAGAGTAATCAACATAATAAACGTTATCATATCATTGACATTTGAACTTGAGATATCAACGTACAGTTTTCTGTGATAAGTTCTGTGAAGTTTCGTGATTAAGAGAGATAACGACTAAGTTTTCTTAAATTCTGATTACTCATCAACCCGGCACCCGTTTTTTAATCAGAGGAATCAGAGGTTTTTTCTCCTAAGAGAGGAAACTCAATTGTTCTTACACTACAAAAAAGCAACATTTTAATAACATCTTTCAGCGACTTACAAGTTTTTTGCTGGAGTATTCATGATAGTAAAGACAGAGTGGAGTTCAAATTGGTCCCCAATCATGAGTGAATACACAATCGGCGGATCCATTACCTAAACGCATACACTAAAGTCCTTTTCCACGAGAAAATAAACCCAATATTGCATGTAAAGAATAATCAGCGCACAAAAATGTTGCAATATGTATCGAAATGATGCATATCTTCCGTTGGCAAACATGAGTCGTATACCGTCCTTGTGGCGCTCAACTAGGGCCGCTGATGGCCAATCACGTTCAAGAATGTCGGTTTTCATTTGACAATGGTACAACGCAAAACCAGCGGATGCATGGCAATGCCGGCAAATAATATTTCATTATTTTTCGAAACAGTTAACATTTGTTACAGGGCTAATAGTTTTTTTCCTATAAAGATAAGCGTCTTGGGGGTCTAAGAAATGTCAATGGTACTTGGTCAAAATTATTTGAAAAACGTTTTCCGTAAATGAGAAGTGAATGAAATAAGATATAAAGGCCGGTAGCAATCAAAATATCAGTGCCGACTTTTCACCACAATTTTATAGCTCTCACACCTTCACTGACACTTATTTTTGAGATTAACCCAGGAACTTACGGACAGTCTATAATTGTTTCCTCAATTCTAAAAGGTTCTAGATTTATGTCCACACCTTAGTGTTTGTTCAAGGTGATGACACCTGTTCTGCCCAGGGGCTGGATTTTAGGTTTCGTAAATCCAACCCTGTTTCTTGTCAGAACAACTGGAGAAAGCTATAACCAAGAGAACTTTGTATCGCCTTGAGGAGAAGAGACCAAATATGTAAGTAACAATTGCAATCTGTGTCTGCATATATTCAAAAAAACGATAAGTAGTTTTGAAGCAAGTAAACGTACAGGAATGATATAACGGCAAACGGAATTGAAAAGAAAAACCGCTAATGTTGAGTATGAGGAGTCCATCGGCTAATTGAACTGAAACCACCCTTGTATTTCTTTCTCGTGATTTTACACTTGTGCCAGACTTAGTCTTGCATTAATATTTTGCCTAGCCGAGTAAGAACAAAATAAGAATTTTTATAACGCTTTTGAGCAGTACCGATGCACCAAATGTACGAAATCAGAAGTAAACAAGTTAAAAATGGCAGAACCTGCCAAGCGATTAAAGCAATTTTACTTTGAAATTTAGCATGAATTTGAATTGATGACTGTACCTTGGACGGTTAGATTTGATGCGTCACTTTACTTATGTTACTCTGATGGTTCTGTACTCACTGGTTTCCCTTTTTAATGATAACGCCCCATTGAGAGAAATTAAAGAAAAAAGAAGTGAAGAATAACTTACGAATACTAATCCCACTTGTCAACTAAAGTAATTTTATTCACTTAACGGCGGTGTGACGACCACAAGAGCTTCACAGAATTTTAAATCGGTTCCGCTTCTCGCCGGTGATATTTCATAGCTGATAGCAAGTGCAGCTGAACTGCGTTAATGAGTTGTGTTATTGCAATGACAAAAAGAAGTCAGTGAGCCCGAAACTGTTACATGCGGTACGGGCAAACGCAAATCGCCACTTAAATACATGACATAATGAATCACAAATGATAAGGCATAAGAAAATAATTGAAACAAATTCTGTTTGACATTTGGTTCCGAAATTTTACCTAAAGCTTACTCTCGCTCGCATCTGACCAGGTTTCATTCGTTATTTGCATTTTTTCATGACTTCGTCTTCAGTTTTTACACGTGGTGAGCAAATTTCTAGGTTTGCAGATTATAATCGACACGTAAAACAATGTCTTTCAAGTTCGGTTTAAGTGGAGTATTCACTGTCAAAGATGACTTACTTTTTGTTTCTGATGCTAAAAACACAGTCTAAGAAAAATAAACAGAATAAACATGAATAATCTTAAAGAAAATTATCTAGAATGAACAAATAAGCTATTTTTATCACCAACACCTGTTCTAATGCTTGCTGCGAGGTTTTCACTTCCTGAAGACCAGAGCTGAAAGGAAAATATCAGTTGCGATAGGCACAAGACACGTATACTTTGAAAAACTTGTATTTTACAAATAAGGAGGGACAATATTTACGACGTCTCTCGCACAATGTGGTAGACTAGGGGTCGGCGAGGTAAGGCTTTTAAAATTATCTTATTCACTGGTCTTAGACATATCTCCGGAAATTTAATTCGGACGCGATGAATATATACCGTCGACTAAGGTATTAGCAAATTGTAAACAGGGAGCTCTCTAATGCTCAGTACAAAACGGGCTCAATTTATTTTGCGGGTACAGAATTATCTTGATCAATTTCTGTTTCATGTTCAAGCAAGGTTACATTGCAGTATGGATACGAGACTGAGATTACGATATAAAACGAGAAATTTGAAATTAAAACGGCAATTATAATGGAACTTCTTTTGGTTCACGTTCATTGGTACCACGCTGGCTTCGCCTAGGCAAGACACTCAATTTGTTTTTAAGACCTCATTTTTGAATTGTTGAATAATTCAGAGAATCAGCCGGTGGCATATTGTCAAAGTTTTTTGGCCAATAAGATTTCGTAAATAAAAATTGAACCATAGGTCATTATAAGCATTATACTATATGTTCTTAAAAATTGTTCTTTCGCTAAGCCTTACTTTATTTCATAATAGATATGTTCGTCCTGACCATGGTAAAGTCAAGATTGTGGACGATTCCCTAATCAGCTTTAATAATATCCACTTGAGTTCACGAAATATATTCATATTAAGCGTTTGTTGTCGTTTTCCGGCTGCTAGCCTGTCCGTTTGTACTGAAAGACGAAGGAAGCAATCGACAAAATAAACAATTTTATGTCGATTCTAGATTACAATTTTAAATTGCAAATTCAAATAAATGGTAATTTTTACGAGTCAGAACTGATCATGAACTCTGGCTACGAATCAAACAATGATAATTATATCAGCCTATACTGAAACTTCTCGTCTCATCTGCAGCCGTCGAACTCTTTGGACTGCCTCTTGGCCTTACAAGGTATTCATTGCTTTTTGTTCATTCAAACATTTTAGCAGCTTTGTATTGACTTAGATCCCATTACGTTGAACTTAAATCTACAGTTAGAATTATCGCTTTACGACTTATAAAATGTTTGCTAAAATTCATCTCAGAATAGGAGTTAAAGAATAACCACAAAATAATTTTCTCATTTTTAACCTTATCAAGCTGTGTACGTGGGCTAATATAAATGATTTTCGCTACTGAACCCAAACACGAAAACACTATTCATGTTTCATTAAGGTTAGTTGCGAGGGTCGATCTTTTCATGGAAATGTTAAGTAGTTCGACGACAAAATTTTTCGTATTTCTGTCTTATCATAAAGTAGGGAAATAAACTTATCTCCAGTCTAAAACTGGCCAAAAAAGAAATTGCCTATTAGACTTTTAGGTTTCATTATGGCGTATAATTAGTTAAATACGTCATTTCTTTTGTTTACTAATTCAAAGATCAGGCGAGATCGATGCTAATCTTTAAAGATACTTTTGGATAAATCCCAGAGCTTTATGTTGACTGCTAGGTCGTACAGTTGCAGACATCCTGAGGTAAACTGAACTCGAAAAAACCTTGCCTTGTAGGCTAAAAAAAACTTGACGATGTTATCCTTACCGGCTGACTTCCACCTTTTGCATAAGCATTCGAAGTGCCGGTTACCGTGAAAACTAATTCACTGAGTTGCAAAAACAGACCTGTACGCTTGTCAATTGGTGCTAATAATGTAATAGAGATCTAAAGAGAATATAAGATCTTTGGTAAAGATGTCGTATTTTGTTCGGATATCACAGAAAGAACCAAATCAGTAAAGAAATCTCGTGCCATTTGATTGAGTGACGTAAATATACTAAGGTACATGTTAACGTCTATGACAGTCATAAGACAGACCGGCAGTATGATCATGGAAGGAAAAAAATTTGAATATCGCAAAAGGAAAAAGTCTTGTAGTTCTTCTAGACAGGAAAATTGGTATTCGAATGGATGGGTATGAAATGATACTAACGATTAGAGACTATTATTAACGAAAAATTTTCGTATCGTCAGCAATGAATTAACGGCAGTGATTTGCATATTGCTGAAACGAGCTGAGATTGATAAAAGTTCTGGTTCGCTTAAGTTTGACGTGAGTACGTTAAAGAAGTGAAATTCTACGAAGTGACTATATTTCTCTGTATCGATTTCTGAAAACAGGTGGTGCCGAATGGTGTTATGCTCGGGTTTGTACCTTCGTTGGTGAGCTGCAGTCGACACGCCGTAGACGATAGCCTTGAATAAATTCATTTTGAGTGGTTGGATCCCAAGAGCTTGCGAGCGGATTATTTCCTTTCGCAATCTACTCCTGGCCGGATCTTAACACAATTTAAACACTTTCATTAATTCCAAGCCCATGTACACATAAGCAACTAAGAACAAGCTGGAGGCGATCGATTTTTAGTAGAAAAATTGATCAGAGTTTATGAGTAAGGATCAAGGAATGGATTTCGACGAGTCAGCTCGTGAATTGTCCTTCACAAAGCAGCTCAGCCTTATCTCGTTTGATAATAACAGCGGCCGGGAGGGATTTTCCGATTGCGAGGAATTTAACAAAGACAAACTTTGCAAAAAACGATGCGATTCAACGGGTTCTTTGAATAGCAACCCTGATCAGCTGACATTTAATCAAAAAACAATAAGGGATACGAGTTGTGATGCAACGAGTACTCATGACACCTCAAGTAATCGAAAGCAATCGTTACCATCGCCTGGGAACATTGACAGCAAGCGACATGCATTGCAGAAAGTACCGAGCATCACAGTGTGTGACGATACCGAAAATCGTGCGGGTGCGGAATCAAAAAAAAATTCATTGTTCGATCCAAGGTTCCTAATGCCTACTGAGGTAGGTTTAATTGTAATTTATCAATCGATCGATCCATTGATTGAATAGGATAGGTTGACTGATCGATTGATCGATGGACTGATTGATCATGGTTAACTTGGATTTTTGTAATCGCATCAACACACATTAGCTTGATTGATTATCAGTCTCTCTTAATGATATGTTCATTTTAAAAGTGCAATGAATTGTCTCCTTACCTTCTTCAGTTAATTACTAGTCTGTTTATTTCCAGTCAAGTGTTGACGAAGCCAGATATCTGCTAGCATCCAGACGAGGCTCTTCACCATCCGTTTATCAATGCATACGCAGTAGAAGCCTTGACATGGTAGCAGAGGAACAGCCGTCTGATTCCGCACATGAGAGCAACACAAGTACGCCACCTGCCTCTCTTGGACTTCCTCGGTACCGAACTAGGTCACGCAGTCTTGACACCGGCCTTAAAAAAAGAAATAATTTCTCTGCTTTCAAAGAATCTCTCAAGGTAATATTGGGAATGGAACAATAGGCATGGTCCCCATTGCCTGTGTTCATACTATGCGCCATAAACGTATCCGTGCTCATGAGGGTGTTATTTCTGTTTCCGGCCTTTTTTTCATTTCGGAATAAAGGGGATAGTTTCTAAAGAAACTGTGGTGTTGCGTTGGTGGGGGAGAGGGGTATTCCAAGAGAAAATTTAGTTTCATCAACTAAGTCGATAATCTGTTATGATAACATAGACTCGAAGGTCCTAATAAACTGTAACAATTTGTCTCAATGTTTCAGTTACGTGACGTGCAAAAAACAAGGCTTGGTACGTGAGAGAAGATCTGTGGCCAGCAAAATTGGAAAATTTGCAGTAAACGTCGTCAGGCTTGAATTGAGGGCAACCTAAAAGAAGTTACTGCAAGTTATTAAGACCTCTGTTGTTCCTTCTGCGGTCTACTGCGAATGTCTTGGTGGTCTAGTTTATGTTATGCAATGGCCCGTACGCGAACGCAACGGAATACGATTTCCTTTTGGCTTGATGGAAGCATTTGCCCGACTTAAGAGGAATTTAGATTAATTTTCGAAGACCTTTTTATAAATTTTGAAAAGTTGATAGAATATGGAGTAAATTTGTTTCACAGAGCAGAACATTTAAGTGCCTAAACAAATTAATATGTTTGGCTTTTTGGGTGTTATGAATAATTTAACAACTGAACAATGGAAACTTACCGGTAAAGACGTTTTTTAACTAATTAGCCCGTTTCAGTTCGTTACTTTTTTGTAACAAAATTTCAGTATACGTTTTGCAGGTTCAAGTTCAACTGGTTTTTTTGAAAAAAACATATTAAACAATTCAACTCAGTTTGAATGTTAACATTTGAGAAACAAAAATTGGTTAAATGACATGAAATCTACGTTCAACTTTGTTTTGCCATATACTCGGACGGTATTTTATACGAATAGATTTTTAAGAGGGACGTCTGTGAGGAAGACCGAGTTGTAAATCTTGGTGGGTTTGCTCTTCGTGGCAGTCACCAAATACAAAATGGACACGGGATGTTGAAGAGCACTGTCGTTTCAGTTCCGGTCTCTCAATTCGACGAAAATGTTTTCAAAGAGCATCGAGTGCGTAGTGCTGCCAAGTTGAGTGCAGCGATGCGCCTTTCACACATATCGATTACCACGAAAAACAAACCTGCAAGCGAGCCCAGCTTAAAAGCATGAAATCCTCAAGGATATGAAGACAGCATTGAATGTCATCAACCGTCTGGTCTGTCACTAACTTGCAATTTTTCTGCCGCGAGTCTCACGCCGTATGCGCGGTCCTGAGTCGGTGGGTATTTAATCAGTGGAAAAGGTTGCAACTCATACAGTTTGACCATTCGCAAGGAACTTACTTGAATCCTCTTGCTGACAAGATCTTTCCGGTCTAGCTATTAGCCATCTACTTACAAACCAAAAATTACGCCGATCTTAACTTCTCACTACTCCGATTTTTTTGCCCGATTTTTGCGGTTTTACACGTGCTAAAGAATGGAGCATCAAAGTCGTGTGAGGCCTGGCCACTAGAAGCTCCATCCACCACTTATCATTTAGCGCACACCAAACCGTGAAACTTAGGTAAAACAACTGACATGGCAAGCCACACATGACTGTTTCCCTTTGGTTAGTTATGACACAGGAAGGCTCGATTAAAAACGGGTCGCTGAAAAATTATTTCAATCAACCCGCCTTCATATTGAGTAGCTCACATCGAAATTGTTTATTCTTGCCACATACCCCCTCCAAAATAAGCCTACACTATCCCCAACCACCCCCCCCCTCTGATAATTATTTGATGCGTGTTCCACCATTTTTTAAATGAAATCGAAAGTGCACGTGTTCCTGCTGAGATGTACATAAAAGTTAAAAGTATGAAGCCAAAATACTGAACAAGAACGCAATTTATCTCTCACTTTCAAACATTTTTGTTTCAGCACAAGTGTAAAATTTACTTCAGAACCTCGGTTTTACATGTTTTATTTGAAATGTTAAACACACACACTCAGACAACTTTAAAAAAATTACTGACCTTCGGTTTAGTTTCTTCTCGGAAAATGAAGCGAAATATTTGAATTTCGCCCTCAAGGTCTTTGAAGACAACTACATGATTTTTATTCTTCGTAGCTTGCTATGAGCAAAGGCCCGCCAATAATCTTCATTACATTGTTTAATGCACAAGAAACTTTTTCAGCATTCTTAAGAGGCTTGCGAAATCCATATGCCTGCTTTGGATAAAGTCTTTTCATGGCGTTTTCGCACATGAAAATTTTTCGAACATTAAGGAGATGTTTTGCAAAAATTTTGATCGATGGTGGACGGCCGCGTCCAAATTTCCCGCCCTCCTTGATGTCATCGTAGCCTCACTTCTATGAAGCCAATAAATGCAAGCTATAACCAGATATGGTTCTTTTGAGATGCACTGTCTTCTTAGCTTTTTCTTCGTGAAAACTAAAAAATGCAGCTATTTTTTCGAGAATCAGGTTAGTATTCTATATTTTTATTGAAAAGAAAGAGGTTTGTTTTTCCCACTTCTCTTTCGACATTTTTGACCGTGAAGTACTGAGGCTCTTTGCCTGCAACTCTCGCACATGCGCAAGACCATGCGCAATAAGATTTTCATTTCGCGCCAGATTAGAAATTTTCCGCCATTAATGTGAACAATGACGAATGTGGAGATCTCGAAGCATCGTGTCTGACTTGATTGCTTGGATCAATCTCTGCCTTTTCCACGGCCCTTTAAACAGTTCATGTGGTCTTCTGAATAGTGATTATGGCAAAAGTTCACATCATCGATGTGACAATTGGCCAAAATCCGTCTTCGTTCTGCAGTGACTTTGAATTTCAGATTACTTTCGACTGCACTGAGGAACTTAACGAAGGTTTTCACGTTTTATTTGTACTCTGTTTCTTCTATAAATGTCATGATTGAATAGTATTAACTCTCTTCATTTAAATCTATTTTCTCTTGTGTAAATCGTGTAGATCTAGAGTGGAAGCTTATTTATGTTGGATCGGCTGAGAGTGATACTTACGATCAAGTGTTAGACTCTGTGTTAGTTGGACCTGTCCCGATCGGAAGACACACTTTTGTTTTTCAGGTATTTCATGACATGTTTACTATTTTGAGATAATTTAAGCTTTTCCCATACAAATTCCAACATGAATTCGTACGATTTACCCCTGTAATTAATGCTCCCTGTACATGTACAATTGTCATCGTGTGAACTTCGAGTGATCTACATTCCCCCTATTGTCAACTTCTTATAATTTTGTTTGATGTACTGAAGAATTTTACCGATTTCATTATGTTATTGTTATGACCTTGCAAGCTTGGTGTTGATGATGTGTTTTTGATCGATGAAGAATTAACGTGAGGTCGCCAGAGAGAAATCGTAGTTGTATGTTTCGTTTTGATACTGAATTCATTTGATGAGGACTTCATCCATAAATGACCAACGATTTTACATCAACTTCCAAAACTTAGCATTTTGTCGACTTAATGTCTTTCCATGTACTCCAAGTCTTATGAAGTTGAGTAGTAGAACATTCAGAAAATTTTTCCGAGAGTTGTAGGTTCGTTTCTGTTGGTAGCACTTGGAATTTCTTTTTCTTAGTTTACCTGTCATTTGCTGAACAATTTCATGGTTCAATCACTGAAAATTTTTGAGTGTCTGCGAAGGCACTTACCAGTACCATGCTTTGTGACCTGCTCTCAGAGGGTGAGTAAGTTTGGTTTCTGTCAGAGTTAGTAATCTCTGGACTAGGTAGTTTAGTTCTTCCTAACATCACATACTGTCATTCATTGTGTGGTGCTGAAGCACAGCTTATCACAATTAAGAGATTTCTAGTCAGATGTCATAAGCACAAATACAAATTTACAACCTACCTTCTAGAAAAACAGGATTCTAAAATACCCAATTAGGTAGCGAAGTGAGATTTACATCCTCTTAGAAATTAAATCCCCAAGAAAAGAAAATGATACATAATGATAGAGACAAATCTTGTCATTACTCCAAAGTTAATACAAACCATTTTAAAGATTTCAAGATAATTTGTTCAATTTGTTACCTTTTTTCTACTTTGTACTCTTTTACTCCATAGTTCAAGATTTTTTTGTTTTGTTTTGTTTTTGTTTTTGTTTTTTTTTTGAAGAAACAAAAACTAACAGACTATTGCCAAAAGTAAATGTATTTGTGACAGTTCATGTACATAACTTTTGTTTAAACAGTTAACACTTATGTGTCCTGAGACACTTGTTAGATAATTTTAAAACTCCACTTGGACCTTGTAGATTGACTTGGGTTCAACCCTGAAGCATATAAAGGCAATAACTTGATTTCAAGTTCAAAAATTGGTGATTATTTGGTGTTTTACTGTCTTGTATCTTTTGTGGTTGGTGCAGTATTTGTAGTGAAACAGGTTTTTACTTTCAAAACATTTCATTTTTGTTTGACTATCACTCAATTTTTCTACATTGATAAATGCTAATGCAACCTCTGGCCACGATAAGGGCATCAATATAATCAGCAAAACACATCACTTTACAAGCCCAGGCTAAAACCAAGGGAATGAGGTGATAATTCCAAGTAGAGCAAATTTCCCAGCAAAAATCTAGTTACTCTGACATTTAAAATAATTTAAAATTCAAGGTGCAATCCAGTTTTTGAGTTACAACCTTTTTGATTTCAAGTCTTCCAGTCTTCAAGGTGTAAACTTATCATGATTGTAGCCCAATACATTGTAGTGATGGCATGTTCTTAATTTTATAACAATTTTTTCCTTGCTGTGGCTGAACAGAGGATACTTTCAAATTATCACTAATGCTTGTCAATGAATACATGTAGATTGGTTGATGACGTTTCAACTTTGTTAATGAAGTCCTGGGAGACATGTAAAAATGATTTTAGAATTAAGTAAGGCAATTTTTCTTTATTCAGCTTGAAAAGCTCCAGCTCCTTCAGTTTAGAAGTTATTTTAAGATGTTATGGATATCATTTGTTCTAGGTCCTCATCATAAAATATTTTCATTTTTTATTTTGTTCTGTTCATGCTGCACTAGACTTTGTTTTCACCCATAAAGGGTACTTGTGTCTATCTTTTGATATTACATAAATTTCCTTAAACCTCCAAAACTTCCTTTGTTACACTTTTACAGATGCATCCTTCAACATTTAGAAATTCAGTCTTTTGCACTTTTTGTTTAGGTTACAGTTAATGTTGAGGGTAAAGATTGTGAATAAGCCTTCTTTGCCCTATTTTGTACTTTAGTTTCATTTGATGCAATTGAGACATTTTTAATGTTTCTTCCCTCTCTTAGGCAAAATATCCAGATCCTAGTCAAATCCCAGATGAAGATTTGGTTGGTGTAACTGTGATCCTTTTAACTTGCTCATACAAAGACAGAGAGTTTGTACGTGTAGGTTACTATGTAAACAATGAGTACATTGAGGAAGAAATGAGAGAGAATCCTCCCACAAGGCCTGTCATAGAAAAGGTATTGTTATGATAAATGGCCAGCCATATGCATTTATGAATTTTAAAACCAGTTAGAGTGTTGTTCATTGATTGTGTGTTGTAAACTACCCTGTATTTTATTTGTTTTGCATTTTTTTGCTTAAGCTGCATGGACAAGATTTTGTTGAGTTCGTAAATGCAGGTGTTTGTTTAAATTTAACTACTTTGGAATAGCTATAAACATGTATTTAATTTATCTTCACATTTAAAATTTTCCTTTTTAGTCAATATCTTGAACCAGTTAATTTTTTGTTGTGAATTCCTCACCACAGTTAAAAAAAAATTGCATAGTAATCTGTAGGGAGTCCATCATATTTAGTATAAGACCCTCTATGATTTGATCATTCCATTTTCTTTTAAGTATTAACCCTTTCACTACCAAGATCTAATTAGTAATTCTCCTTACTATCTGCCATACAATTCTTATGATGCTAGTTCAGAGAATTTGGTATTGGATCAACTAATAATCCCATGGTTGACATTCTTCTCTATTCTCATCACCTGCCTACTTGTGGGAGTGAAAGTGTTAAAGTGTTAATGTTTTACAAACTTGTATGTTTTCTTTCAGCTCCAAAGAAATATACTTCATTCAAAGCCACGAGTAACAAGATTTAAGATTGACTGGAATGATTAACTAAAGAAAGCATGCTTTCACATTTGTTACAAAATTATACAGCTGTATTGTGTTATGGATTGCTTAATGACCATGAGATTAGATGTTAGATTTTAGCAGGAACAAAAGGCTGGTTGAAAACTTAAATATTGAATTCTAAGAGTGTTATCCTCTATGCAAACACATGTGCAGCAGCTTAGTACATATTTTTATTATTTCTGTTCTGAATTATCATTTCAATGTTAGAAAAAAACAGCATCCTCTAGAATAATAAGGAGGTGTTGCATTTTCTCAGCACAAAATGAGCTGCGTTTTTCATTTGATATGAACGTTATAGTCAGCTCTTTAAGAAAATAATGTGGAACATCCATCCCAATGCAAACTCTAAATTATTTACTTAAATGGAGACACTTATCTTCCTTCTTAAGGTACACTGTACAACTAAACCTGAATCTTTGTATTGAATAGGAAGGGGATATAAAGTTGCCTGTATGATAAGAAAAAGTGAAAATTTTCAAGCATCATGACAACACATCCCTGTGTTACACTATAACTCTGTTAAAGCACTTCTTGTTACACAAAATCCTGCCAACTCCCCTGTAGATGCTTCTTTGGCTATACTCTCAAATGGTTAGAAAAAGTACACAACTATAATATAACGATCACAGCTTTCAATGCAGAATTTGAATCTTCGCTGATTTTCCACCATATTGGCTCAGTAACATTTGTCATGCATACTTCAGCATAGAAAAAATAAATAAATAAACCAGTTAACACAAATGATCAGTGTATAGCGTTACTTTCAATACACAGGTTATGTAAAAGCCTTGAGTCTCTAAGATGTAAGAATAGTTTTTGGAAACCATCTTCCATTTGCCTTTCCTCTAAATAAACCAGCTTGTTCAGGGGCATAATACAAACCCTCCGCCGAATCAAGAACCAGTGCCTTTCGTAACATACTCCAGACCACTAACCATCAATCAAAAGTTAAGCTTTTCTTGTAGTACCCAGCTATAATGGTCTCCTTCAAAGGGTTGTTGATTGACGGTGAACATAGAAATATCAAGGAACAAGACACTTCGTGCTGATTTGTAGAACTGAGTTAGAATTTTCCCGAATGCATGAACATTTTGGGTATCTTTCGGCGGGGTAGGTGTTGTGCTTCCCATGTAAAAAAAAATTGTACTGCAGCATGGATTGTATTGTATTATTGAACACTTTATTAATTGGAGATGTACAAAACATGGATGTTTAGCAATAAAATATTTCTGAAATTACGGGAAAGAAATCTTCTTTACAAGGTACACACTTCACGGCCCCTACTGCGCGTCTAAACTGTCTTAGAGCCTAGTTTTCATATTTACACTGCATCCCCATCCCTTCCTCCCTTGCTGTTCTTTTTTTTTATGACAGCAAAAGAATTTTACCAAGCTTCCGCCAAATCCTTTAAGAAAATCTATGATTTAGAACGATTTTTTATATTTACCATTTTTGATAAAAGAAATCAATTTTTTGGACAGATTTTTTCTAATCAAAGTATTACGTCAGTTACATTTTGATTGCATTTCTCAGAAACAACGTGCCTGTCGTCCGAAAATTCTCATTTTAAATTCGGAAACAGGTTTGATCGGGAACCTACTTCGAGGAGGCAGGACTGCAGCTTCATGTGGCGGTTTCGTGCATCAGGCTTTTGAGAGGGCAATGATCTGTACATAAAAGGCATAGTAATACTACTTGTTCCCATTACTTGTGTCCTGTTAATGTTCTTGCCCATCTTTATCGCTTTGTCGCGCATTTTCTGATGCCTCACTGGCTGCTGACGCTGTTGAGTTTCTATTGCTGTCATAATGCTGTGGAAGAGAGGACGAATCCAAGTTATTAAGACTCCAGTTGATGAACTGTAGTCGTTTGTCTGCAATGTAATCACTTTCGATGTGGATTGATGAGACCGCTTCGAGAGTGGCTACATCGAGACACAACTGATAATGGTTCATTGCCATTTTATTAATCACGATAAATAGGTGAGTTTTTAGCCATCAGAAATCCTCTCCTTACCCAATTTTCTCAACTGATCGAAAAGAGTTCTTTAATGTTTGGTAACTGCTCTCCATAACTTTGATAGATAGACTTCGCAAGAGCCAGAACTGTGTCATTTTGGTACATTTGCGTCCAAAAACCAAAAACAAACTAAAAATCACGCTATTTTGAGTTACATCATAATAAGCCATGCCAAAGGGACTGAGTATTGAACCTAACCCGTTTAAAGAGCGGGAAAATGCGAGTGGTCAACTCGTGACTGCTTTTCCTCGGCTGCTCATTGGTTGGCCGGAAAGAGCTACTTTTTTTAACCAATCAGAGAGTGTGGTAAAGAACAGCCTGACGCATTTGGACGCTCAATCAAAAGCCACTTTGCATAGCAGGGAAGCACCGACATCACTTTATTCATAACTAAGCGTTCTACTTCTTACCTGATCATGATTTGTCGGTTTTTCTGAACTCGATTCACTTTCTCCACTCAGACGCAAGTTTCTTACAAGACTCCTACTTTGTTCACCGGTTGAAACTCCACGCACGCGCACTTGCCCATCTGAAAAGTGGTTTCGTTTAGTAAGATCATTTGTTCTAAATCATCTCGCCTTCACATCAGGTTTTGCAAACAGATTATGGGTATCGTCCTTATTCGGTAACATTTCTTTTGGGCGTAGCTTGAGCAGCTCAACACGACCGCAAGCCGTCAGAGATATACGAATAGTGTCATTTCGATATCAATTTCTGTAAAATGAGTACGTATCAAATACTTTTGCAGTGACAAATTAAGTGAAAACTATGTTTAGGTGGATTTAATGGCCTTCGAAATCGACCTAGGTTTAAAGTTAGTTCGGATGTAATTTAAAAAATCGTGCGTGAATTAGACTGTCTTACTTGTGACATGCATAACAAACGTATTCCTTTTGCTCTCTATAGTACCCTGCAAGGAAAAAAGAATCTCTTTTAAGATTGTCAGTCGTGGAGCCCACAGCTGTGCAGCTTCGAATTTATTCTTGATGTGATTTGCAACTGCTTTATTCGGAACGTGGGTGTTGCATGTATCAAAATCTGTGCTTGCCAAGTACTTTATGTCATCAAAAAATTAATTCTCCCTTGCCCTGAGAGCGTTTTGTCGATTTTGTTAAGATGAGGGAAAAGAAAGAGACTGCAGGCAGTTCTTTATGCAGGCCGTAAACCAATGTATGTCTAAAGAGAATTGCTAAGCAATAGCATCAACTGTTGTTTTGTTGCTTTAATTACTTACTAGTGAGTCAGCTGAATCGCTCATTGTTTGATTTTTTCCCTTAAAGTTGTCAACATGGCCCCTCTTTGATTTGGAATGAGAGTTTGATTTGCTGGATTCGGAGCTTGATGGTTTCGTTAACAAGTAGCGCTTGTCTTCTTCATGACAACATAGCACTCGACGATACTCACGGCGAACCTGCCAGTTTGAAAGGAACGGGCATCTTGGAAGTAAGTACATTCTTTGTGGTACAAAATTGTTTCCCGGCGTTTACAGCTTTAAAATAAACTTACAGGGATGTAAGGTTTCAGTAGTAACCGACAGTCCAACTGGAAAACTAGATTCCACTGCGACTGACTAAATGACGAGTTGGTGAGTGAGCTGATGGACTCACTGATTGACTGACTGACCAGCTGCCTGATGAACTGACTTCCCTGACTCTCTGACTGAGAACGTGAAATGATACCGAAGCAAAATCCTCTGAGGAGGACTCACTGATTTCTTACCTTTTCATCTCCAACGCAGTGAAATAAAAAGATGAATAAACCCTACAGGGAATACAAAAAATTTGATCATTGACAATAAGACTATGAGCTAATTCCTATATTAGGTTTTTTGGGAGTGTATCTCCTCCTTCTCGTGTTCAAGGCCAATACTCAGCAATCAAAGACGACGAAAGATTTCACATACTTTACCTGAAGTGTGTTAAAAATGGCGAAAAAATAGGCCATAAAAAGTGATTCTTGATTGATATAGAACACTCCAAACATCCATGAAAGACCAAGAATACAAGTTAAGAGCATGCATGCTTTTGACCAACGTCTGAAATAAAGACAAAACAGAAACAACTTTTGGTAACTGACACCATAGGAGACTCGCACAGGGCATTGAGCAGAGTTGTGTCACTTTGTTATATTTGCTTTTGTGTCAGAAAACTTCTGTTCTCACCGTATCCTTCCTGTTCTTTTCCTGTTACTTGATGGTCCAGACTTGGCCATCACATGAAAAGTAATCCCCAAACATACGAAGTTGAACTGCGGAGTATGAGAGTGTTTAAAATCGTCTTAGGCAACGCCATTTGTTACTACTATAGAACAAAGTCTGGAGACTTTCTGGAAATTCATAGTCCATGAAAAATTCAGAGATCAGTAATCAGCGCTTAAGAGGAAGAACAGCTTGTCGAAGATAGTACCCATGCATGTTCCGTTTTTGCATTTAAACCAGTAAATAAAATTCGGGTTTTCAAAGTATCGAAATAAACTTATTCTTTACTTCTCGAAGCTTTTGTGCTTTTCATACAGCTAAGTAAAGAAAAAGACGTGATATTCAACCGTCTTACCGCAAGTACCAATAAAACTGGTCCAACGAACGACCAAATGAAACCACGCTCAAGAGAAAGCCAACAGCTACAGAGACCGAAAAAAGTCATCCATTAGTTAATGAATGATAGTTATATATAGTTAATCAATTATTAAATTTATGAATCTCCTTTCCTTTATTTTAATTCCTGTAACAGCTCGAGGAGCGATGGACGAAAAACTCAAACTGAAATAGTATGATTGCTTTTCCTTTTTGTTTCGAGCTTATAGTACATCTGTCTGTGTATGTTGTCAATATTTTTCAATTTTATAATTGATGACAATATTACTACTCACTAGGCGGGAGTACCATATCCCTCAAGAAACATGACTCCAGAAGTGGCAACTATCACTACTGGTAAACCTGAATAAGAGAAACGGGAAAATAAGTACTGATTACTTCACTTCTTTTACTCAACAACACGCTCTTTAAAAAAAAAGCTAAAATAAGGATATAAACTTTTTTTCTTACCCCATCCAACGACAAAGAAAATCTTTTTACTCTTTGTTGGTGCAGTTTTTGTGTGAAAGACTTTTACAAGCATCAGATAGAGCATGACTCCTTCTAGTGCCATCCAAGCAAAAGCCACCAAGAAGAAATAATGCAAAGCTATGGCAATTCCTCTACACACCCACTGGAATAGATGAATAAGAAGCCGTTATTTCATGCTGAAAACTGTAACAATTTTCAAATAAGTGTCTTTAAGAATTCGGTATTAGTTCACTAACTTTGTAATTTATCTACGAAACCTGTGTTACTTGATTCAACAGAGGCTAAACTAAGCGGAGTAATCTTTATGAATGTTTGGCCTTCTTGTTTTCTCCAAAACCGTGGAGAAACATAACCGCTCTCTTTCTTACTCTACCTTAAATTTTTAAAGTGTTGGCAATGGCAATGCGCTCGATAAAAGTTAAAAAATTAATGACCTATAATAAATACGCTGAGATTTCCATCACCTGTGTTTAACAACTGCACAAGGCTATAACAATCACAACTAATGGACAATATTTAGTTATATTTCCTATGACGGACTAACCTCGTTTTTAGTTTTGTTGATACCAAACAAAAACAGCAACTGCGCCAAGATCAGAGCAACTGACAAGTTCTTGTGAATAAACGTACGGGCAGATTTGGAAAACCTGTACACGGTATTACCGTTTAAGTACAATGTTATTAACAGAGTTAGTCAGAAAATTATCAGATTCAAGAATTCACAAATTCCCTTTTTCCTTCGATCTGATGTAATTGATGCATGTGACCATGAACGAAACAAAATTTCAGCAAAAGTGCCACAATGCAAACTATATTCCAGGGACTCTCTTGGGAACAGAAGGATGTTCCTTCAAAAGACGTATCCCTTCAACAGAGATACCAGACGCAAATGTTACAGAAGCATTTGTCTCAACGTGGACCAAATTTTCTGTCCTTCTAATAGGGGTTTTTCCTCCACTGAAAGTAGTAGAGAGAAACGTCATGCGAGCACTTTTCTGTTGGGATCAAAGTCTGTGCGCTCTAAACTCAGGTATCGCCTGTGTAGCGGTGTCCCAAAGTAAAGGTTTCACTGGACCATTAGTTTAATACATAATATGATACTGGACGGATAACGCAGTTACCTGAAGAAGGAGAACGTCAGGAACGCCAAGCATAATGCTACGACAGATATGCTCACTCCAACATAAGTTATAAGTGTTAACGCAAGCTGATGAGGTCTCTACAAGACAAACAAAAATTTAAAGTCCCAGTAAAATATGATTGCTTTGTCGACATCGGCGATTTTTAAAACGGCTCAAATCCTGCATTTTTCATCTTCCATCACAATCTTACCGATATACTAGATGACACGTCCTCTTTGACACTCATCAAGACAGCAAAGCTTGTGAGATGATAACAATGACAAACGGTATGGGTCGCGTTTGTAGAATTTACTTCACATCCAGCGTCAGACCAGCTAATATTTCTTGAAAAACAAAACAAACAAACATTGAAAACTTAGTCAGGAAGGATCGCCATCAAAAGATTCTTTTATTTTTAAAAGGGAACACGGCACGTGGTATTTTCCTGTTTGCTCTTTTAGCTAAGAGATTGACTATCTAGAAATAACTTTGGCAAAGGAAATAAGGTCGTATCTGAATCTATCTAGCATAGTATCCTTTTCCTCTTTTGTTACGTAAGTAAGGGCTAACGACCTCACGAAGTTATGAATCGAAAAAGCATTGACACTAGGCTGACAGTCGACCAAACTTATAAATGAAATAACATGACGATTAAAGAATCATAAAGAAAAA
Source organism: Pocillopora damicornis (assembly GCF_964200805.1). Lineage (NCBI taxonomy): Eukaryota > Metazoa > Cnidaria > Anthozoa > Scleractinia > Pocilloporidae > Pocillopora > Pocillopora damicornis. The sequence continues at coordinate 1,359,010 of NC_142680.1, forward strand.
CAAATTATGTACTTGTGTGTCTCCAAAAATACACATGATGGTTCATTCTTTCTCCCCTCGACGTCCTATATAAAAGATGCAAAGATTACAAAGAGGAATAAATAATCTTAGTTTAAACGGGTGATGCATCACTCTCCATACTTTTTCTTTGACTTCCTATGAAGAACCTCCTATGGGCTTACGATGAGCTTGGTATAATTTTGAGAAAAGTATGTTTTGTTAATTGATACGCAAATATCACTTTATTTGAAAAGACAAGTGTTGTGGAACCTACCACAGAGTGACCCAACGTTATCATCACAGGATCCTTGAACGTTTTGTTAGCAAGTGGACGAAGATTTACAGATACGACGGCAGAGGTTATAAAAGGGTGATTTGTCATCTGGTCAGTCTGTCTACTGCGATTCAAATATACAGAGCAAAAATTATTTCTAAACTGTCACTTTAAGTTTCAAACTTTAAAATGACAGGTCTTGCACTTAGAAGCCTGGCGGTGTATTAAACTTAAGAGCAATTTAACTTAAGCTCTATGAGCAGTTCTACTAAGAAAGGAAGTGCTTCTTGAATTTAGCTGAAAATTAACAAATAGTATACATATCCTATTCTGTAAGTCTATGGAAAGACCACGAGAAGGCTCTCATTAGCGCTGCAGCACGAACGGCGAAGCCTGCAAGATTCAAGCCAGCGAGCGAGGCAAGAATTCGTTTTTACTGGGCAGAATGTCATCCTTACTTTCCATCATGATTATGCTGTGTTTTGTACCAGTGTATGTTCTTAATTGCTTTCTAGCCTGTGATAGAAACGCGTCCTTGCGATCGATGGTGACTTTGTTAGATGAAAGTCTTAAGCAGTACTTCTTCACACGAATAATCATGATCTAAGTCAAGAATGCTAAGTTTGAAAAAATCCTAGACACGTGGACCTAAAAACTTAATCAGCTAACGAGAAATATTGCACTAAGTTTACCTCTGCTTTCCCCTTGGTGTCAGCAAAGATCCAAGGGTTTTGAAGGAAACAAGCGTGGCAAAACCAGGCCTAGGATCTGTGAAAAAGAAACAGGTTTTTTTAGTTTCGATCAACAAAAGCAACAGTTGGTCTTCAGATCATTACATCTTATATCTGTAGACTTTAATTCTCATGACCAACAGATAAATAAGTAGTTATGAAATCTCAGTTGATAACGAAATCACCCGTAACGAGCAATCGAACAAAGAGGTAGTCTTAAAGAAGGGATTGTAGTTTGAGTGTTTGCAATCTTAGGATATCTCGCCCATCACAGACTAAAATCTGATAGTAACTCACTCATTTAGACCCTTAGCGCTGAGTGAAGCAAAGCTCACCGATGCCTATTCCTTCTGCTATAGTTTGAGGACTTTTCAAGGCTCAAGACTTAAAATGGCATGGGTCCTTACCAAATGAAGAATCTCCCATTAGCCAAGATATCGGAAAAGAGACAGCATTCATTGAGGTTTCGTCTTCCTCCGCTTGTTGTGACATAACAAGAGCTTTTTTCCTTCCAACATTCTGTAACGACTCCACGCTAATCACTGTAGGGAAATTAAGACGTAGAATTCACGTCAGCTTGATAAAAATTTTCACCAAAGCATCCCAAGAAAGCCCCTCTTTTCCTAAGATTTACATATAAATCGCTTTCACCTGATTGGCCCTACACTGGTACGTTAGTGGGCTTCATAATGTGAAAAGGACACCTGTCAATAGTAGCTTAAGAAAGGGCAAAAGTAGAAAGAACGAGCTAATAAAGGCTACTACTTAATGCTACGTACCAACATTTTCCGTATCAGCTGATTTACTTTGCGAAGTGTTGGCCATATCCAAAGCTACCATATCTAAATTATTAATCAGTGAACTTGCCTTCTCTGTTTGGGAATCCTGTAAGATCGTAAAGATACAATACCTTTTCAGTATATGTTGAAGGCAATTCACTTCGTCGGTGGAAAAAAATATGTCAAAGTTTAAGAGAAACTTCTGATCTTATATATCAAGTTACCTTTGGCATGTACCGCCAAGACAAAAGGTTTTTGTCATGTATAATGTTGCTTGCAGTTCCAACGACATCCTGAAAAAGGGAAAGTGTTTTTTGCTGGCACATCAAACATATTTTCATAAATTCTCCCTAACAACAATTTCAATTAAAAGAACATTACATCAGGTTATAATTCAAATGGAATTAACTATTGTTGGTTTTTGATTGTTTATAGTACTGGTATCATTTTAAGTTGCATGCTTTGGAGCAAAAAATATCACCTTTCCTCGGAGTAAAAGCTGCCAAATGGATATAGACTTCGCTTGGAAGTTAGTAACATGACAAAGGAAAAGAGGGAAAAACTCAGTGATGTTAACAAATAAACAAGCTAACCTTAACGAATGTCTCTGAAGCCTCTGCACTTTCGTTCTTCTCAACTCTCATCCCTCTCTCTGATAACACGCCGATGACATCGACCAGTAACTTCAGGTCGCCAGCATACAATGGTTTTCCAGACTTGACGTCAGTCAAGCTTGAAAGCTGACTGGCTAACAAAGATACACTGACGTTTGGATTGTTTAGCTGAAAATACACATTTATGCGTACGGTTAAAAGAAAGTAGATCACACATACGTGAAAAGGTTACTGTTGAAAAAACGTCGTGCAAAAAACGAAAGTAAATTCAATTCGATTTAACCATAAACAGTGTAAAAGCACGAAAAGCAAAAACATGGTTCCATACCTGTTTACTGATGTCTGACATCCACTTTGAAACACAATCACCAAGATTAGGTAGTTGCCAGACTGCGGGAGTTCCAGTGCAGCGCCGCAATGCCACGCCTGAAAATTAATGGAGGGTATCTCAACATTAATCGTGCCAATTAGCAAGCAATAAACGTATTTAGCCACTTGCTTACGACAAGAGTTGACTTACCGACTGTCCCTTCAGGGCAAGCCGCCTCGTCTTCACGGTCGACCATTGTTCTCCTCCATTCAATGCCAACGAAATTTTCTTTAGGACAGAAGGACTCGTCGCCTAACCCTTCCGGGATTTCTAAACAATGTATACTTAGCATTAAAAGCAATCCTCAACTGCGAGGATGTGGACCCTTCTTGTCTTGTCATACAATTATGTGTATTCCACCGCGTAAATTTTCTACATTTATCCACACTGATTTGTTGCTGAATTCGTCGGAACGGAGGGTTGTTAGAGGGTGCGTGTGACACCTGCTCTTTGCTCCGAAAACCTGATGATGATTTACAATAGAAGTGAAACAACCCTATGTGCTCCCTATATCAGTGAGATGCTGGTGAAGATCGCCTCTGAAAATCCAACCTAAGCCACTGTAAATCATTGAATGTGCTAACATTTAGGTACTGCGGTGTTGTAGGCCACAGAGGCATACCACATGGCTTTAAATAGCCTATTTGACCCAAAACACATAGTACAACCTCGTTCGCTTTTACGGCTCCCTATGACTGTCACAAAATTCCCGTTTATGTCCTGAAATGAGATACCACCGGCCTAAAAAACTACGGATACTTGCTATATTTACAGCCCACCTTCACAATTTCTTCCTGTGCCAATGTAACCAGGCTGACACTCACATGAGTACGATCCTTCAGTATTGATGCAGGTGGCTTTCACGTGACATATGTGAGAATCATCTACGCACTCGTCGTGGTCTGTACCAGTGAAAAGAAATGAAATATGTGAACACCTCCATCGCAAGTCTAACATGACACGCTTCTCAATCACGTAATCCAAGCCCTTTGTAAGAGTAAGATGTTTTGTCCAGAAACCCGACAAATCAAATTACCAGACTGTTAAACTGCCTTGCTGGTCATAACCTTACACCAAATGCCCTAAGATAACAAGAGGGATAGGAGTTGATTTCCATAAAGGAAACACAAGTGCTCATTTAGGGATTATGAGACACAAGGGAAGTTTTGGTGACGCCGTACTTTATCTACCTGGCGTTCTAAAGCTTATATCTTCGGGCAGAGACGGTCCAAAACCTAGTTCGTTCCAAGCCTGTACGTTTAGCAAATAGTTGGTCAGCTGTTTCAGGCCATCGATGCGAGCGTGCGTCTCACTGGTTAAGATGGAAATCTTGTCTTTCTTTGAGCTGATGGTCAGGCGATATGAATCAGCAAAGTCGACGCTTCTGCCGTAGAAGGGTGAGCTCCAGTTAAACACCACATGAGACCAGCTTCTAGAGATGATGCTTACGTCTATCGGTGAATCTTATAATAAAAATTGATTAACAGAAAATGAATAGAAATCTGAAATTTCCGCTATTGAGGTTATCCTTCCCTGAAGTATTCTCAAAAGTGTGAATACGAGCAGAGGCTAAATGCTCAATGAGAAAGATACAGGACTAAGATAAAACAGCTAATCACAAATCTGCAAAATCTGAAAGACGCATGTCAGCTTTGCTTCACTGTTATCTTCGCTCTGCTTTTTGACAAATGGAAAAGCAATGAAATGTCAAAGCAGTTCACATCACTGATTTTTAAGTGCGGAAAAAATGCGCTTTACCCGTGTTTAAGTGGTTTTGCAGTGCTCTGACTCTAGATTAATAGAGTCTGTAACCTAACTCTCTGATCCTTTGATTCGTTGGTGTGTTGTTTTCCTTAGACCAATCCCAGAGCTTACTTAAGGAAAACTTGTACCTCGTTTGCCGTGCGCTTCACACCTTTTTAATGTGATGAAAACTGAGAGATTTATGGTAACACAGTGTCAGTACACTTACCGATGATTGGCTCAAGAGCGATACGCCGCACCACGTACGCCATGATATACATGTTGTGACTATTTGGAATATCCTTAATTGAATAAGCACATGAGGTAACATTCCCATCATACACCTCGCGGACGTGCTTTATTCCTTCAAGATCCTCCCACTTAACGAATGCTCGGTAGAAAAACACCTTGTATTTTTCACGTGGTCTTTTCCATGTAACCCGAAGAGCTTGGGATCCATCCACTTGTAAAAGCTTATCCTTGACCGAAGATTTATCTTAAGGGTAAACAGAAAAATAGGGAGTCTTTTCCAATTTTAAATATTTTCAAAGTGTTCTATCAGGTTATTTGATGTAACATGATTAAACTGTGTTTTACAGAAATGCATAGCTTTGGTCATAAAAATAAACACTTATGAAATATAGAGTGTTATTGACTCTATTGCTCTAAAACAAACATACTTTCTCAAGTATGGGAGGTGAATGAAATCACGTTAAACAAAATCATCGAGGCGCCTCAACTGACCTTCTCCGAGTATTAATAAGAGCCTTGAGAATCTAGCTAGCGATGAGTCGACCTCCCTGATCCAAAAACTACGCTTACCATCATATTCTGTCTCTACTGTTATCACTGCAGGAACACTGTCAAGAAAACGTTTATCGCCATAACTTTCCACTTGCACCATGTACTTTGTGTTCATACGCAGTCCAGTAAGGAGAAATGATGTTGAGGACCCCCCCTTGATTTCTGTGGGTTTTTCATTGGACTCTACCTCATTGTACCTGATCTGAAATGTACAAATTTCGTGTAATAATGCTGCAATGGCAATTTTATCCAAGCTATCTAACAGCAGTATGGTGTTAAATCACAATCAAGATGATGGCTACTTTCTGTAGTGCGACAATTTTTGTGTTACAGATCTAGATGAGGGTATTTCATTGAATGGTGTACCTTATATCCCTTGATATCCTTATAACTTTCTAAGGGCGCTGTCCATTTTAGTAAGACATTAACGTGTGACTTCATCTCCACAGTGAGGTTTAGAGGATGGCCTAAAACTAATTAAAGAAATAGTAACGTAAACTCAAAAATCCTGCTGTGTGAAAAACAAACGATTAATATGAAAATGTACAACTCCATATACTAGGATAAAGGAAACTAAAGTAAATATTCCACAGATTAATGTATTTACCTAGAGACTCAGGCAACTGAACAACTTTTGCGAAATTTGACTTTTATTTCTTTTTTTGTTTTTTGTTCTTTTTTCCTTCTTAAATATTTGTATATTCGACGTTATGTTTCGGAAAAAGATGGGGGTTCTATCTTTTTCACTCACCTTCTCTTTTGGTCCAGCACTCAACTATCTCGCTTGATGCTCCAACAGCCATACGTAAAGCATTCTGAATGCGAAATTTGTACAACGATCCGGGGTCTAGAAATAGAAAATATTACGTTGCTTTCCTGACTAGATTAGATACGGATGAAATACGGGTCGGCTCATTTTTATATCAAGAATAATTTATGCAGGTGTGTTTGAAAGCTCACGAACGCTCTGATTTCTAGCTGTCCGTTAGCCATAAAAACAATTTTTATTCCCAGAAGGAATCAAAATTGTAGCTTTCGAGTTAGTGTAGAGTAAGGCAATCACTCAGACAAGTACGTGATCTGAAAGAAAGAATTCCTCTTGAAAAATTAAAGGTAATTTTAGAAAGACCGACCCCATTAGCACTTTCTCAAAGTTTGAAAACAGAGCAACCTAGGGGAGCACCTCTACCTAACTTTATATTACAGTGGGAGTTACCAAGATCAGTGAAATTTAGCGTTAGTTTCTCGGTCCCTGAGATAAACTTTGTCCAGTTTAACAACTTGTTCCACCGCCATACATTGTACCCCGTTAGTATGTCATACGTCATCGGAGGAGGAGTCCATCTGATTGACAACCATCTCATGGAACCTTTACAAGTGGAGTTTAGTTTTGGAGCCTCTGTTAAGGAAAAAAAAGTCTCAAGGGTCAACAGGATTGAGCAATATTACAAGTTCTTAAACAGAATAAAAGACGAATGATGAATAAAGAAGGGAAAAAACTAAGAAACTAAGAAAAAAACAGCGCACATCACAAGTCAGCGAAGATTATGATTGCCATCAAACGATTATAATAAAAACAACTACAGATTTGCACATTAGACATCTCTGGCGTCAACTATTCACAAGTCATTTGGTGTAATCAACTGAGTTTCACTACTTGATCGTCCAATTAGACTTAGAATGAATCGATTAACAAAATCGTCCAGATTTCTGACCGAGCCGAAGAAGTTCGCTTTGTACTGTTATATACACATTGAAAAATGTAGAAATTCCAGATGACTTTACATGAGTCAAAAGCCTAGGTAAAGCATGTTTTTGCAACACTCCTCCTTCATGGTCAACACTATCGATAAACTGTCCCTTTGCGCTCCTATTAGATATACCAACCTAACTTATGACGGCAAACCCATTTCCGCTCATAAGACGTCATCTTTCGATAAAGCACTGTTAGATCTTCGTACATAGCTCGAGCATCAACACCAGGATGGCTCATCTGTGCCCTGGACAAACTCAAATGGTGTTCTAAGACATTTGATCGGTTGTTTCTCCTTGACGTTTCAACCTTACTTGGTGAGGCCAGGGCAATCTGGTTGCAGTTCTGAAATATCGCTAGTCCCGATTTTGGCTCCCACGTGAACATCACGTGCGACCATACTTTTGGTTTAAGGGTTAAAGACCCATTCCATTCTCTTTGCCCATCGTTAACTTTAAGGACAATGGTGTTGTTCGCTATGTCATCTGATTCCTTATATATTGTAAAACCCTCTGAGTATGTCAGGTGACTCGAGGTTCCCACGAAATATCTCTTGTTCCTATTTGGGTAATATTTCAGCCATAGAAAAACTGTTAAGGCCTCTCTGCATCTTGAAGGTTCCGCAATGCAGGAACCTGTAAAGTTTCCAAGGTCAACCCAGGCTCTTCCGTTCGTATACAAAAAGCCGTTTCCGGGCCCTCTGTAAAGAACGTTCTCGATTTTACCATGTTTGACTCCAGTAAGGTTGGTTTTTAAATCAGTCAGGCCGTTAAGACGATTTAGGGGCCAATAATGAGCAGTAGAATTAATCAGACGAAGATTATCTGAAATAATGAAATAATACTATTAGGATCCTCTTTGTAAGTCACTTTAAAATCTAGCCTCTTTTGAATTGTTGAATTTTAATTTAACTCAAGAGGCACTAGAGAGATAAATAAAAATAATGTAAATCATTCTCGGCTTCCCCATGCTAACTAAATCTTATCACTTCCGGATCTCTCTGTCAAAAAACAAACACATTTTGCTATATGTCACTTCATATGCACAGTCAACGCTTAATTAACTTGTGATGTCATAGATGCTACGAAAACAAAAACAACATTAGACTAACATAAACAGAATTTGACACAAAGGAAAGTAATTAAGTCCACTGATCCGCTTAGGAAAAATTCTTCTTCAAAGTGATTTTCGATACGTAATCTTTTCCAGTCGGGACTATCTGTTTCGCGGCTGAGAAATCCATTTTTTAAGTTGGAGGTTGGAGTTTTAGATGGCATTTAACCTTAAATAAACAGATACTCTGACTAGACGCAATGGAAACTTTCCAATTCCAAAGCTGTTCTGTCAAACACCACAAACGGCCAGGCGGTGTTTCTTTGTTTCATTCGGCATAGCTTGCGATTTGATTATGTTATCATCTGATGGTATGTTTTAACCTAAAACGCATATAATTGGGAAACAATTCGCTATATACAAGACACGACGTAATGTCGAATTGTTATTTGCTATTCATGTAAACTCTTAAGCCCTTTTGAACTAACTTTATTCACACATATGCCTCTAAAAGTACGTCTTCATTATATCAGTGCTAGTGATGGTTTGCGTATGAACAAGAGACATAATAATTCCATCGCTTATCGAGAACGTTTGTCGTAAGGGACGGCCGTGCTCACTTGGGAAAGCTAAAAGATCAGACTTGTGATACCGACACAGTTTCTCTCTGGTTGTATACTTGTGATAATCAACATTCTGACTGTAAAAAATCCTTTTTAACCTAATTGCAAAGTTACTAAAGTGTGTCCATAAGCGTATGACTGTCTGAACATATCAGTCTTTAAGTTAATTCCACTTTCGCTCCGCATAATCCATTCGAACGCGGAGCTCCGATCGTAATCCGAAATATGCTAGGAAAAGAGAAGATCAGAGCAGTGATACTTGTGTTTACGAGCGAAAAGGTTTTTTTCGTTTGTTACGGATAGAGGCCATAAGTAACCTTTAAGAGAAGCACTTAAAGACATGGAAATGATGCCATATCATAATAATAGAGTAATTAAATTCCAAAACAGCGAAAGAGGTACCTAACTTTCCAAGTTGCATTGGTATGATTATGGTTACTATTAACTACAACATTCAAATGAAACGGTAATTACTAAAAATCTGCTCACCTGCCGTTCCTTTGATCTGTGCAATCGATAACAGCAGCATGCAGCAAGCAACCTTCATTGTTTAATTGCGCTCCCTTGGACCACGTCCTTAGTTGAAATTCACTATTGATGAAAATATCAGTTTAGTCTCCTTTTCACGCAGATAAGCAATCGGCTAACAAAGCTGGAAAATGTCAAACAAAAGCATCTTTCAGCCTAGTGTCAAAATAGATTAAGGTTGCTATACGTGTTACGAAATGCACAAAGCAAAACTTGCTGCTACCCTCAAGGCTCTAAAGTGATGTCGGTTGCTTGGGTGAAGACGCGACGTTGAGTTGTAAATTCAGTCTTTTGCTGACATTTTAATTAAAAGCATGTTTGCGGCTTCTAGTTATTGCATGAATAACCGTCACGAGATTTTCCTTTCTTTCGTGAATAATCTCTTGTTTTAATCACTGTTTTCTATTGAAGATAAACTCACCTCTTTTTTTTTCTCTATAGCTGAAAAACAGCAACTCTTTAAACAATTTCCGCCAAAGGAAAATAAAAGCAAGAAAGCATCCGACGTTTAATGAACAAACAATGTGGATTTCGTTGAGCGCGCCCTTATGACCCCAAACTTAAGAAATGCCCACTCCACGCGTGTTTCACTTGACATATTGAATATCATTTATGTCTCTTCTCTTTTATCTCAATTTTTTCCCTTCAGTGACAGTACCTACGAATTACAACACGATATTTCGAACATCTGACGTCAACTCACACATCGTAGCCTCACGTTCACTTGATAGAGACTATACCTACCCTCAGGGCCTCGTTATTCTAGACGCTATCCAACGGATAAATCGTTATCCACCGGTGTGCGTAAAAAGACGCACTGCGCTATTAATCGGATGAGATTCATCTGGTAGATAGCGTTATCTACACTTCGATCGACCGGGGCCAGATCCTTAATTTACGGCATTTTGAAGATTCTAGCTCAATTTCAGTCAAGTTGGCATATTTTACTTGAACGTAACTGCAGCCAAGTTGAAAGGGCCTTGTCAAGCTCCGACAAAGACACCGTGTATCTAACCAAAACGGAACAAGGAAGGTTAAGGACGGAGATAATTAACACAGCATAAAAAAATTTAGGAACAATTTTTCTAGATAATCAATCCGTGACCTAGAAAGTTTATTTTTGTTTCACAAAACTCGATGTAATTAGTTAGTTTTAATAACGAACAGGACTATTAAAACAAGAATTGGTTAATCAGTCGTTATTGGATTGAAGGGTGGTAAATAAATGAATCAAACCGACACCATAAATAAGTAAATTTTGTGAATAGTTGAGATCGTAAAGCCTTGTCTACTTAATTATTTTTCTCCATTTCAAGGGCTTGAAATACGAGACACTTTTGAATAGCGTCTGAAGAATTGGTAGTCTTGTAACCGAAGACTGAGCAGGGTACTAAACGCCAACTGGTCATGTTATCTGGCACGATGCCATTACAAGTAACACTATCGTCACCGAGCTCACAAAAAAAGAAACTAATAACAATGAAATAAATAACACTGAAGGGTCCTCCCAAAAGCAAGCCATACTATATAACCACAATACTACCACAAGGGGACGGCATTCTTTGAGCCCGGCATTGCTCCTCGAGATGAATATTTTTTTTAATGTTTTTTTATTTTGCAGGATGAAACTTTTTCCATCTTTACGCAGTTAGTCAGGTATAGAAAGCTTTGAACTATGTCCTATGCTGTTTTTGGGCTTAAACAGTTTCCTTTTAAACGAGTTTTTGCTTCTTGAGTAACACTGCTAGGTGTCACAGCCTATTCTGCTTTTGACCATCAAAAGGCTTGGGAACAATTCGATGGTCATCAGCTAAACGAGTTATCTTAGATGATACTAAGGAGCTTGAAATAACAATGTCATATTCGCAAGGGAGCGAGAAAACCTCTCGATAGTCACCTGTACCATATTTGGAATGGAGCATTCTGGATAAATTTAGCCAACATCGGAGGAAATACATGTACAGACACGCGCCACTTCACCATTCCGTCTCTGGACTCATCCTTATAAGGATTACAGCAATAATCCTCATTTGGAAGAATTAACTATTTTTGAAGTTCACAGTAAATCAGTATGTTCACCAATTTATTTTTGTTTCTTTTTAAGTTGCAAGTTATTAGCTGCAATAAATCACGACAAATGGTGAAGTAATACTAACAGTCACCTAAAACGCTGACCTTTGGTTATATGTTGAATATTTTTGAGGAAACTAAACGTCACAATGTTTAAAATCAATTAGCAAGTTGGATTTTTTTCATGTCTTGAAGAGAGGCACTAACAACATCTTGTCAACGAAGGCGTGTTTGATGTCTGCTTTCGTAATTGCAATTATTTACCTACCTAGATGATAGCTTTCCCTTCAAATAACCCGTGATTAAGATGACTTTTGCTCATGTCTATCAATAAAAACTTCCAAGGCTAGTTTGGGCTTACGATTTTAAGTCATCATGATTTGAGAAACGGAGTAGAAGGTAGCGAAATGATGCATGCCGATTCCACAGCCGGAGATTTTGCGGTGACTGAGATCTAAATACAATTAGATGTCGAATCCTATCAGTTTCCTAAAGATGCAAAGTATTTCCAGTAATTCTTCCGTCAAACATTAGGCCGGACGTTACGCCTTCGACTTGGTATTTCAATTAAATATCATTACCTACAGCACAGTGCATTGGACACATCCTCACATATCATCTGGGTAATGGTTAGATATTTTTTATTTACTCTGCCCTGCTGATCAGAGTAGAGATTCACAAAATCAGTTACAACAATCAGTCAAAAATTTTGTTATTGATAAGAAGCACTTCAGCTCTAGTGAGGCCTTCATCGAACATGATCTTGGACCGACGCTATCGATTGCAAAGTAAAAATTGCCCTCATTTTCTAGTCATTTCGAGTATGTGCGATAACTGAAAAGTACTGACAGAAGATCAGAAAATAAGAAAGAGGCCCCTTTTGCCTATTTCTCCCTTAAAACACACTTTTTTTCGAGAAATGTCCATGACAAAACGAAAAACCTATGTGTCTCTTGAGTTCAACAGCTGAAAAGTAACATAGCCGTATTGACACTTTGAATTTACACGCTAAAAACAATTTTAGCAAACCCGACATATTATTTCAATTAGCGTGAGCTTATCAGACTCTTCCAGAATTCACCTTAAAACCGTTTTACGTGTTACACAAGACTTGCTGAAGTGTGGTGATTAGAACAATCCAGTATGAACTGAGCAAGTACTGAGAACTTTGCTTATTATCGAATAGCCTTCTGCGTCGATCAGGGCTTCGCCTACCTAGAAAATCTTAGAAACCATTCCAAAACAAACGAACAAATGAATAATTCAAATTGATTACCCACAAGTATTTCAAAGGAATGACTAAGGAGGCATAGTAGGCCTTAATCCAAATGAAAGTTATTCATCAGAAATTCACCGTTGACGTTTTTTAAACGTCTCATAAATGAAAGGTCAACAGGGAACGAAATTATGAAAATCATCAAATAACCGTCATAGATAGCAGCACTATTTCAGCCTGATGTCCCATCACAGTGTAAGGCGAATAATAATTGACAACGGTAAAAGAGTAGATAATCATTAATCCTGTCTCGAGTTAGAATTTTTCCTTCTAAAAGAAGACAGTCATGTACAAATTATTGAGTAAACATATTCCTCCCCGACTGTCACTTGGCTTATAGGAAGAATCCGGTAAAGAAGTCCTGATTTTAAATAAATGAGAACGTGATCAAGAAAGTAAATTTTCCATATCAAAGAATGATGTTTTTATGGAACATCGATTACGTAAGTCGGCAATGGCTTACCTTATAGCGCGGATCATATATTTCTGTCGATTTATCCTGTTTTAGTCAACACAGGTGAAATGAAATGTTACAATTTCGAATTATGGTGCGTACGAATCACAACTTACATCCATTATTCCTTTCCACCAACGTTATATTGCACGTTTATGCGCCAAAAAATTAGTATCTTACCCACTCAGTTCATCTTGTGAGAACCGATGCTGTTTCCTCTGAATATTAATCGTGCTAATCAGTATAAAAAAACTCAGCTATTTATAAGTGGCGCTAAAAGAATCCTAATCTTCTTTAAGTAACTTAATAAGCAGATGTTATTACAGTTATGCAACCACAGGAGTTCAGGTAGAGTTTTCATAGCTGCAATACCTCTTCTGTGGTATGTCTGCGGTAAAGGAGTTTTTTAGTGTAGTGGGATTGCGTAAGTTTTATCAATCATCTGTGTCATTTTTTGTTTTTTTATTCATTACTAGTAAGTTTATGTGAATAGAGGTCGTCTCCTTAATTGACTTTGTTAATTTTTGTCACAAATGAACGTAGAAAGGCTGGCGGTCCACAATTTACCTCTAACATATGCAGGTTTTGTACCTCTCGCTGGTGGTTCGAGAAGTTTCTGGGCAACCCAGAAACTTGCCTTCCAACAACAAGACGAATTTATAATCTGAGAGACGACCTGTACTAAAGATGCCTTAAAAACCCAAAGTCATCTCTTTAATTCATTGAGTCTCTTTTACGTTATTACTTGTAAGTGACTGTGAAGAATTCATAATTTCTTTGGTAATTATAGCAATTTTGATGACTATCTCCTCTTTAATTCTGTCCTCTAATCCTCGTATTTTCATACATTTATCATTTCGCAGAAAGCGTATCGATTGGATTTCGCTAAACCGAACTTTGAGTAATTATGGTGGCCAATCAGAACAAAGAAAAAGTAACAAAAGGAACCAATGAAGACTCGACATAAAACCAAACAGATTTCCTGAAGCGCGGGAAAACGCGAGTATGGAAAATTAGTTTTAGTTTTGCATAATTAATTTTTGCATTTTCTTAGAAATTGGGACGGTTTTTTCTAGGAGTGTGGCAAGGGAAATTAATGAAATCCTGAATTGCTTTCGAAACAATTGAAAACTCCTCTGAGAGAGATTAATTCAGGTTACACGTGTAAAGCATCTTGGTAACAACAATTTACCGCCAGACTTAATCAAGAGAACAAGATCATGACTGGCTTGTGTGATAATTGACAAGCGACGCTATGACTGAACTGTCAACTTTTCAGATGCAAACTGTAATAAATAGCATTACCACCATCTGGCATTATCGCTCTCCTTTTGTACAGACCTATGAGTCCCTTCTGCGTGCTTTTTACAGAATTTGATTACGTCTTTGTTTTTCTTTCTTAGTTGTTTATATTTTTGAGTGAAATCCTGGTAAAAATTTTCCACAAGTTCTCTCATTTCGTCTTCATCCTGGCAGGTCCTTCCTGCGAAGAGTAAGTGCAAAAAATTGATGTTGCCCTCTTGGGAATGAATGGGAATTGTAGAATTGCATAACAGCAGATATTGTTATTTTTTATAATGAATAGGATTACCTATATGCCTGATCTTTTTTCCTCTCAGCCATCGAAAAGTTTCGTAGATTACTCCACATAGAACTAGACCTGCCAAAGCTCCTCCCCCATACTTCAATGTTCCTTGAAAGAAGGGACTTTTTGGTTCAAAAAATACCAGTTCCTCCTCCTCTTGCACAGTTTCCTGTGTAAATGATATCGAAATAAAGAAACTGCTTCGTCATCCATCGGGGCACGAATGAGTAAAAGTGCTTATGCGAATCGTTTTCGTTATCTTTACGTTTTCACTATTTCCATCGTGACGATAACATTACTTTCTACTAAGGATTACCATAAGTCGTTTAAGCTAATAATCCCACACATTGGCCGTATTCCCAGTCCCCTTATGATATCAAGTAAAAGCGAGATTCGCGACACCTAATTCTATACCTCGACGTAGTAACGTGTTATAACTCCTTAGGAAAATGTTAAGTTTCACTGAAAAGAGGCAGGTCCGTTGTAATGTGCCTCGCCCAACACCAAACGGGCAGTGACTCGGTCAGGGTTTAAACCTGTCCACCACCAAGTCACCTCTTCTACCCTACATAATCTTCACATTAAATCAGAATTGAAAGTAATTTTGCGTCCCTTACCGTACTCGCTTCATTTTCCTCTTCATTTTCATCTTTTTCATTCTTGTCGTCAAGAAAATTTCTCTCTAGGTTTCTGTCTAGTATAAAGTTTTCAAGCTTTTTAGCCAGTTTTGTTGAAATACCTCTTAGTTCAATCCCATGAGTCAATTTCTTATTAATTATTTCAGTGACTGTATACCAGGTAGAGGTGTGGTTGAATAAGTCTTTTCTCTTCATATGGACAAACAAATCTAACAAAATGGCACCAGTTTTCCCGGTCCTCAGAGCATCCGCCAAATCTGACAGGTTAGCATACGAAGTACCTTCAAGAGATAAGTATGACTTTCATCAAAAAAATTCGTCCATTCATTCATTCATCTAGCATCTAAGAAATAAGGCTTCAATATAGAATCCGAGCACACAATAGCAGCGCTCATTTATTAGTATAACTTGAATTGCAAAACGGTGCAGAAAACGTTTCTTCCTCTTCAAACCATCGCTGTTATGAGCTCAACTTGATCTTAACTCTTTAACTCTTAGAATTTATTCACTTGCCACTTCTCCATTATCCTGCAAACAGGTAATTAGAATTCTCAAACTTATCAAGAGAATTTGTCATCTTGATCTTAACCCTAAATTCTTGTAACTAATTAATAAGGAAATATGTAACAGCTAGGGAGGAGAATTAGCAATCGGATCTTGCGTGTGAAAAGTTTCACGTTATGAGACAAGTAGTATACGAATGGTTCAGGTCAATCGCACCAGTGAGGATATCAAGAGTAAAAAACAGTCAAGCGAATAAGTTTGTCAATATTTTTCTGAAATCTGAAGTCATTTTTAGCTCCCAAAGTTTGTTTCTTACCTATATTGAATTTGTTGGACAATTTCCTCACCGCAATGTGCTCTTCTTGGGAACCTTTTATGGTGGAAATCTATTCCAAAGAAGGATAAGTACAAATTGACAGATTATCTCTATTAGGCCTCCGGTGCTTTTAAGTCATGACTAATTTAGTTCGTATAGTGTGATCGTCCGCGTGAGTGTAGTTCTGAAAAGAACTGTTGTTGCTATACGAACTACTGATACTCCTGGGTTCAAACCATTTACTTTATTGCTAACAAATTTATCTCAGAGCGTCTTTTGACGTAAAAAAATCATAAATGCTCTCGTTTTCATTCGTTTATCGTACAGCTTGAGAAATCTCGAGCTCCTCTAAATCTACCGAGTTAATCTTCGGAAAATGACGTGCATCATCGATGTCAGCATACCACTCCGTCGACAAAACCTTGTACCAAAGGAGTAAGAACCACTGTTGTTCATGTCCAACAATATTTGATACTGATTAAAGAATGATTTTGTCTTGTATCCCTCTTAAGAACCTCTGCCCCCCTTTTATTCTTAGTAATGATTACCATAATAGTAATACGCACGTTTGCGTGTTTATTCGCATCTCCTTGGGGTCCTCCGGTCACTACGACCACAGTCAGAGAAGTAGTAATAGCGCTGGAGAAAAGGCCAAACACAATCATTCCGATTAGGAACCACACCACAGCAAATATTTTTGATAGATCTGATTTTGGAGTTCGATCTCCATACCTGTAAAAACAGAAAAGAATTTCCGTTTGAGTTACACTTACTACGCAGCTCTTAGCACAAGTAACGCAGAATCCTCAGTGCCTTAAACCAACGTAAGAAAAAGGTGCTAGCAGTCAATACTTTGAGGATGTATCTGCGCATACTGCCTAGCCAATACTTTGCTTTTAATTTGCGTCGCACTACGATAGTTTAAGGAATAAGCAGCAATAATCGTATTCGAAGCCATTCGTATAAGAGCTGTAATTGACGCCAAAGAAATTCGCCAACAATTGTGATCTCTGCTGTAAGTTCAAAGTAATCAAAGAAGAATTCTTTTGCTAATGGCATCAGCACATCGTCAAGCGGGAAGATTTTATAAATAGGGAAATTCATAACGTTAAAAAATTTGAAAGTCGTTCCATTATACTATAGTGTACTGTGAACATATTAATAGTACTTGTACCATTGTTAGCAATATCACTGTGGGATTACTGTATGATGTAAAAGCACTTTAATCAAGTAACACGATTGTACCCGCTTATTAGATAGTTGATCGATGAATAAAGACAGAATATATAAAGCAATTAAATAGTGAGTGTCTCCCCTAAATAAATACACAACATATACAAACACTAATATTAGTCCAAGAAATCAATGAATTTATTCATCAACATTCCAGCGAAATATATGGTTGGCTGGCCAAATAAAATTGCTTACCCCAACGTTGTGACAGTGATGAAGGCCCACCATAACCCTTCACCGGTACCTTTGACTATTGTTGGTGGAAATTCTTCCGGATTGCTGTGCATATCCTGAAATGTTTGGGAGGAAACAGAAGAGCGGTAAAATTGGGTCAATTTATGAGGAAAACTCGCCCCCAAGTAGAGATCAAGAAGCCTGAGAGAAAATGATCAAGAGGTTTTGACCATGAGGCGGATTCTTAAGCTTTCAACAAATTATCGATTTTCTTACCAATAACCAAATTTGTAGGGCTGCAGCAAGAGTCATTACTCCAAATATTGCGCATATGGGCCAGGAATTGACCACGGAGTTCGCCATCACTTTTTCGTAAAGTCCTAACTCTGTTTCTACTTTCCTTCGAAGAACAACCAAGCCTGGTACATCAAGTACTGCCACAAACTTTGTTCCAGTTGCTTCCTGTGCACTATCACCGGATTGGACGATTGGAAACTTCAGGTCACAGTCATCCTCCAGACCTGAAATAAGCCTTGTCTTTTTGTTTTCGTGTGTGTGACACTCACCGCAGGCTTCCAATACTAATTCTTCCATCATTTTTCTTAGAGTGGGTTGTCCGTTTGCGTCAAAGGAACTGGGATGAGCAACTACTTGTAAAGTTTCGGGACAATTGCAAGTTTCTGAAAACAAAGGATAGTTTTTTAACAAGTAATTTAAATATGCCGACTGAATGAATAAGTGTTTTGAAAATAAGAATTCTGAAAATTGATCGGCTGTTTGTGACTGAATTGAAAGATTATCAAAATTTAGTATTTTACTCATCAAGTGACTACAATTTCTCCACGAACGCCAAACGCTAAGAGGTCAAATTTTTGAATTTTTTTGTGATTCGAGGAAGGGACAAGAGCAGTTAAGATGAAGGAAAGGCCGAGAAATAAGGGAGACAAAAAGGACTTAGTTTCTCTAAAATTTTTTATCATTTTCCATTTCGTCCCTGTGCCTTGTTTGCATAGGATTAGACAATAAATGCAGAATCGCCAAGCAACATTGTTATGCAAAGTTTTGATCGTAACTTATGTGCATTACAACTGTACCTCCATATTCTACTTCACTGAAGGGTCCCAGTCCTTTTCTTGTACTTGCTGCCACTCGTATCTTGTATTCTGTGTTCATATCAAGGTCTGTTAGGGTGATGCGGTTGTCGCACGTCATGATTTCGTTCGTCAGGGTTGTCCCGTTTTCAAGTGTTGTCTCTACCAAAATCTTGTAGCCAGTTAACTTGCCGTTGAGTTCTACAGGTGTCTTCCACGACACATTCAAGGTATCTGTGCTTGTGCCGTCGATAGCTGTGACATCAACTGGGGGAGATGTTGGGACTGGAAAAGCAAGTAGCATTTAAGCTGTTATTTATTTGCGCTTAACCAGAAGTTTAACCCTTTAACTCCAATGATTGACAGAATTCCTCCTTACAATATTAACACAGAATCAAACAAAATAATGAGGCGAATAAAGAAGAAAATTCAATTAGGGGACTACAAGTTGATCCAATACTAAATTCTTCAAATTGAAATCATCAGTATTTTATGGCAGACTGAATTACTAATGAGACCTTGGGAGTTAAAAGGTTAAGTACATGAAAAAAGGAGGTAAGGATGAAAGAGAAACTGAAAGGTGAGAAAGGAAGGAATGAAGAGATGAATGAACAAATAAATGAATGAGAGAATAAGTGCGTGGTGCCTGAGTGCGTCAGTTTGTGAGTGTGTGGGTGAATAAATGCCTAAGCAAATGGAGGGAAGTGAGTGAGTAAGTGGGTGAGTGAATTGATGGGAAAAGGAGAGATGTAAAAGAAGTGAGAGAAGTGGAAAGAAGGGAGAGAGAGGTGGAAAAAGAAGGATCCGTTTCATTTTACTTTCTTCTTACTTTCTTCGTCAGTCGTGATATTCGTACATTCGCTCTTCTTTCCAGTCCCAATTCGGGTTCTACCGGCCAGGCGAACACAGTATTTGGTGTACACTTGTAAACCTGAAAGGCTCTTATTTCTATCGTAGGGAGAGGTATCAACGGTGACAGCTGTCTTGGAGTCGTCCATCTCGCCGCTTATCTGTTCATAAGAAATTTGGTGACCCAAGAGATATCCGTGGACAAAAGTACTTGGTATTTCACCCCACCTAATCGCGATACTTGTTGAACTCGTGTTGTATCCAGCTAAATTCATTGGCGGTTGACTGGGTACTGTTGAAATAAACAGGTCATTGAAAACTTGAATTGCTTTTTTCAACGTATAGTAACGTTTATTACGACAATACTTGTAACTTTATAGCACGTCGTGAACGTGCACTTGTGGTGATATCCGCAGTGAGAAGTATATTGGCTTCCCAAGGTTGGCGATCACACTCTTTGCGACGCAACTGAACCTTTCTTAGAAACGCAATAACCAAAAGGGCAGTGCAAATTGCACGTGTTAGGGAAGTATCACATGATATAGGTTCTGTTTTACAAAATATTAAAAACTGAGATTTTTCTTACAAAAACTTAGAGCCCATAGTGAAAGGAGTAATTTGTGAGAAAGTTGTTCGTTCGAAATAGTTTCGTTTTTTTACAGTGTGTCCCTGAATCTGTTGTAAGTGTTAAAAAAGGTTCTATCTTACCATCCTCATCTGTCATGGTGCAGACCCAGTTACTTTGCTTTCCATCACCCTTCCTGTTAAACCCCACGATTTCAATGCAGTATTTGGTGAATTTCTCTAATTCTTCAATAACCCATGTCAGGTTGTTCTGTCTAAGCACAGTTACGTCAAAGGATTGCAGACTTCGTCGCTTTCGACGCTGAGAAACATTCATATCCTTCTCGTAGTGAATGCGATACCCAAGGATTATTCCGTGCTGTAGGCTTGCATTGATTGGTCTCCAGGTCACGTTGATACTGGTAGAGCTTTCATTACGAACTGTGACATCAAGAGGCGGTCCACTGGGCGCTTAAAGGTAATGGGAAAACGCTAAGAATAACTTATGCGTGAAACCCGGGCAAAGGGCGGGAAAAGGTGACTGAGATTTTCTTGTTTACAACGCTTTGTCATCACATTTAACCCTTTTGACCCTAAGAGTGACCAGCATCTAATTTCTCCAACAGCAGTTATTACTGAATCATTTATTAAGATCATGAGAATTAGGGAAATGATCGCCACCCTTAGAAGTTTTGATTGTTAAACAAGAAAAGGGCATAGAGAAAATGGATACTGATTTTAAGTTGTTAAAGATTACCCATTAAAGACACAGGGTAAAACCATGACCAACCAAGCATGGGTGGTCAGTATCATCTACAAATATGATCTATTTAACACAGTTTTGATCGACACTGTTTTGTGAAGCCCGCATCTTGGTTTTACCTCGCTGGACCCAAGCTCAGATGAGAAAGAGGGCTGTGTGTTAGATTAGCAGTTGAACCATGCAAAAACTTTGCATGCCCACTAACGAAAGAACAACAGTACTGAGCTAATAGCGTGAGCTACCCAAACCCTTATCATTGCTTCTGTTTGCATTAACGTTAAAAAAAAGGTATTGTACTGAAATAAAACAAGTTAAGGACCTACCTTCTTCGTCAGTATAAACGCACTGGCTGTTGTTTATCTTTGTGATAATCTCACCCTTGTTGAAACCGACTAAATTAAAACAGTAATTGGTGAATGCAGTCAAATTGCTGAACAAATAAGTACTTTCACCACCACAGAAAAGTCGACTTCTTTCAGCGGTGCTATCAGCTGGACGATAATCTATTTTCAATCCATCTTCTTGACTGTCATCAATTGGGATCGGTATATCGCTGTCCCATTTCAATCGAATAGATGTCGAACTTTCGTTGAAAGCAGTGAATTCTACTCTAGCTGTAATAAAAGAAAATGAAATAAATTATATATTGAAAAAGGTAAAGCTCCGAAGAGTTAAGACGTACTCCATGAACTTCGGCTCCTGAAAAACTTATTCATCATGCTCTGTTTGATGCATAATATTAATCATATCGATCAAAATCTTCGACACTCAATCCTTTAAATCCCATGAGTGACCAAGACAGAATTTCTCCTTACAATATCGATACAATATCAACCAGATAAGTGACGAGAATAAAGAAAAATATCAATTTGGGGATAATTAGTTGATCCAATAAATTCTCTGAACTAACATCATTAGAATTGTATGGTTGAGAGTGAGGAGAATTACAAATTTGATCCGGGAGTTAAAGGGTTAAAGTGAATAACGACTGATGCATAATGTTAACAGTAAGTGGCTTAGATTCAGTGCCACATATATTTATATGTTTTCAAAAAGGGACTATTACTTTAAGGGAAAAGAATTTGCGTTATTGTGTCTTAAAAAAAACCTTTCATTTGAATTAACTGATAAAAATTTGTCTGTGCTATATCATTGCATGCATCAGAAAATACCTCTTTCTCCAGTAACCGCTGACATGCATGGAGTACTATTGCCTTTTCCATATTCAGTAAAGGCCGCCACTTGGACACAATACTTCGTGTTTTCCTCAAGATTTGTGACATTTATCCCGTCTGAGTGACAACTTGTGACTAGCAAAGTCTCATCTTCTTCAGAGCCGCCAACTTTTTGAAGTGCGACGATATATCCCTTAACTGTTCCGTTGGTAAAATTACTCGTAGGAATGGTATTCCAACGGACGTCCACATAGTTATATGTAGTGTTAATCACTCTCGCGCCTTCCGGAACGGGAGCTGTTCCTGGATGAAAGATAAATCGTACACAAACAATGAGTGTCTAATATAATACCCTCAAGAAGAGTCTTACATTCCCTTTGCCTACATCTCTACTCCGTTACCATCTCATAATTTAAAACAAGATTTTTTCGTGTTAATACTTCACTTATGAAATATCACCAGAACTGATAAATTTGGTATTCCATGGAAGATGACTGAACACCTAAACCCGAAATAAACGTTTCTTAAAGTGAAAAGAAAGCAATCTTTGGTATAATTCAAGAAAAAATATGTTGTGGACATAAAGGTTGTTGGGCTGTATATAAATACTCATAAAGCGCCTGTTCGTCTTCTTATCCTAAGTTGCAAACCTCACTCTGAATCATATTTGTTTGAATAAGAACTCACTTTTACAGACTTACCGTTTATTTGGCCCTCACATTTTATTATACCATAATTTTCCTGGAGAGATGAAAAAAAAAAACGGAAGAGCACGAATTAAGAATAACTCTAGCCCCACCACTATTGCCTAAAATGAAGAAAGCTTTACAGTTATCTAAGCAATTGGTTTTTCAGTACATCATGCAGAATGCTTTAAGTGGCCCCTATTCAAGAGAAAATGGTTTAAAGAAAAAAAACGTAGAAAAATAAAACAAGACTTAATGT
Organism: Pocillopora damicornis; assembly: GCF_964200805.1. Classification (NCBI taxonomy): domain Eukaryota; kingdom Metazoa; phylum Cnidaria; class Anthozoa; order Scleractinia; family Pocilloporidae; genus Pocillopora; species Pocillopora damicornis. Next base: position 1,381,919 of record NC_142680.1, read on the forward strand.
ACCTCCATTTTACATAAAGTCAGTCAAACAATAGCTTAACCCAGTGGTTAAGATACTAATCTGACATTTAATTTTGAGCTCACTGGGTGCTAATCTGTCGCTCGAAAATGACAAGACAAACAATCTCTGAGATTTCATCCAAAAATCAATCATGATACGACAGCTGCCTGGTTCATTGGCTGGCGATATATGACGTATCTAACTTTTTTCGGCGTCACCTTGACGATGATATATACCTAAACCAAGAGGGGAAATGTTTGCACACAAAACTAGGTACCACGTTAGATATTGACGAGTGACAAGACATAAGAATATTATCTACTAAACCTTAATGGTAGATGGGGGAAATCTCTTCATCACCTAGAGCTTGTGAAACCGTTGTTTAGGTTAACTTTAAGGTTTATAAAGGTTTACCTTACACCAGTCAGTATTTTTATTGGAAGTGTTGAAACAATCTCCAACAACAAATTGACATAATTTCACTAATTCTGTAGCAAATACATTTCAATATGGCATCCCTTTTGGTTTTGCGATTATGTTTGTTATAAAGAGTTAAATAAGAAAAGGGTCGTGCTGAAGCAAGGCTTTGCCAAATTTTATCCAAAACATTGTTGATATCAATGCACTGAACCTATTTTCACTCAATCTTAAATCCATGCATATATGGCATTAGGATGTTTTTTTTTTTTATATCCGGATTTTTCTCTGTGATCATTTTCCCGCAGTGAAACATGAAAATATTCGAATCCTATACCAAAACCTAAAGTTTGTTGTAATAACTTTTAACAGCTGAAACAAACGAAATCGAAACGCGAAAGAACTGGTAATCAACCCACGTTTAAGTTAGGAATGTTTCAACTGACACTTACGCAAGTTCGAGACAATTTTCTTCAAAGCAATTAGTTCAATTAGTTAAATACAGAATAATATCAACAACGACACTGTTATGGAAGAGTTAACTTAGATAAGTGTACGATACTAGAAATCACAGTATCACAAATTGAAATTTTTTTGGTACAGACAGAACAGTTCGGTATTGTCAGCGTCGACCAGTCTTGACACGTAATAATGTAAAATCTTACCTGCAAAATGAATACGGTGATGATGAAATTTAAATTTAAGATCCATAATTTGTAAAACATGATGGGAATAGATTAACCAGCCATCAAGAGGTCAATTTGCCATTGCTAGCTAAGAAACTTTACGTTTCCTGAAGAACATAATCGAAGAAAATAGCGTGGATATGCTACATTTGGCAGTTTGCACACCACAGTCAATTTAAATGACCCCCATTTCATTTATGAGCTGCAGGTGCTATGAAAGTTCCAAACGAGATACACCAATAGAAATACTAGTTGAACAAAGGCTGTTTGAGTCGTTAAATTATTCATGCTGAAGAAGAACAGGAGTTGAAAAGTTTTGAGCGCGACACAATAATAGTTAAGACAAGGCTCCATCGATAATGGAAACCCATTAATCAACATGGCGACAATCCAGCAAAACACAAAATGATAAAGCACTCCGTTTAATCGCAAATCATGCAATCGTAACAAAGTTCTGTTTTGATAAAATTCAATTCTAATTCCCGTATTGCCATGAGCCGTCTACAAAGTAAAGCGCGTCTTCTTCGTTGGGTCATGTTATTATGAATATTGCGACTTGCAAATTCGAATTTTAGGCCGAAATTTTGTTAACTTTTCTTCTTCTGATAGACACGTTTACTGACAGATAATGATGATAATATTGACGCTAGTTTATCTGAAAAGACACCAGTGTATGAAATAGGCATTTAATTTTAGGAAAGGAATGACTTTTTCTATTAACATTACACTTTGACTGTATGTTTTGTTGGCAAATTAATAACTAGATCAAATTGGCGCGGAAACAGCATATGAAGAAAATAAAAGATTTAAGTACTCTACTAAGTAGAATTTAAGCCCATTTAAGAGAGCACGATGACAATACCATGAGTTACACGTAAAAGCCTTTTCTTCTCTTCGACAAATTATCAACTTCGACTTTACAGAGGATAGTATTTGATCATAACAAGTTTACTGACGTCGTGTAATTACCGCTTGTCATCTGTGCATACATTAGCAGATGAAAATACTCATGACACAGCAATACATATCACGATTCAATTCAAAAGATGCTCAAACGCTTAAACTAAAGTGCTCCGAAGATTCTGGAGACCATTTACTCCGTATCTCCATTATTTTGGTTTGTACAACAAATTAGTGTTTTCCTTTTTCGAGAAATCTTGTTCCAATTATGGAAAATATCTCCGTCGAAAAGAAATGACTACAACTAATTGTCAAAAGCTATTAGAGGTCTCTCATTTCTAAACATCAATAATAAAATCTTTTATCCTCAACGCTGCTGGACGGCGTAACGCTATTTTTTTCATACTGTTAAACACGTAATACTACTTCTCTTCTACCCATGATTCTTAAGGTCACATTTAAAATCTACGGTTAAAACGTGCGCGACCTGGACATGAAATTATTGGCGAATACTTTAAAGTGTCATAAATTCTCATTTTTTCGACGGTGGGTCTTGTTTTTCTCACTAAAAACTGACAATTAATTCCTCAGCAGTCTGTTCACAGGTAAGTTTGAATGACTCCGCCCCTTATCTTTCTCAGATATTTCAGTTGTCTCTTGTGTTTTCTCTTCATAGCGGAAAATCTGGCTGAGAACGAATCTCTAAATGCTTGGACCACTTCGCGAAGCTCATAGGACAAGGCTTCTTTCTTCCTTTTTGACAAAGCTGAAATGAAGAAAATAGTCAATTTTTCCCAGCAGATGCAACGTTCAGGAAACTCCATGTAATTTAATTGTTACACAGATCACATATTATCTCAATCTATAGGTTCCAAGATTGAGGTTTATGAAAAATTTTGGACTTAACATGAGTTCGATCAGGAAACTGATTAATTCTATGTTTAAAAACCTTCCTTAACCAAATATGTTTTAGGTAACGTTTATCGTGAAATGAAATTTGTGAAATAAGTCCAGTCTAACAGAGTCTCTCGTCACGTCAACATGCTGACCTATATTTGCTGCCTGGCGTGTCCGTAGATTTTGGTCACGTCACGATAAAGTTCATCTGATCCCCACCATAAAGCTCTATATAAAAATCTTATGTTCCCTCCCTCCCTCCCCCCCCCCCCCAATCCATTGAGGGTTAAATGGCATTCAAGATTCTTTAGTCCCCCTTTATACTCTGTTGGGCACGACTTGTCCCCCCATCAGTTCCTCCTGAAAACAAAGTCATCCCCCAAAAATCTCCAGGATTTCCTCTCTCCCCCCATCGGAGGTTAAATGGTTGTCAAGTTTCTTTTAATACCCCTTTATTATACTCTGTTGGCCACAACTTGTCCCCCCATCAGTTCCTCCTGAAAACAAAGTCATCCCCCAAAAATCTCCAGGATTTCCTCGTCCCCCCCAAAGGAGGTTAAATGGCTGTCAAGTTTCTTTAATACCCCTTTATTATACCCTGTTGGCAACGACTTTTCCCCCCTCAGTTTTTCCTGAAAACAAAGTGATCCCCCCAAAATCCTCAGGATTTCCTCCCTCCCCCCAAATGGCTATCAAGTTTCTTTAATACCCCCTTTATTATTCTCCCCCCAGGGTGACGAACAGTGACTGGTCCATTACGAGATACGAAACTTCCCACCTGCACGTTTCCTTTCCCTTCTTCGACGTAGAATCTCATACATGAGCCCACAGACAACGGCACAACTGAACATGGAAATTATTGCAAGGATTGTCACAATGAAGAAAGGACTGTTGACTTCAAAGAACGTTGTATCATGGGAATGGACAGGTGCGACGACCTATTGGTATATATCAAAGGTACATGAACACTACATTACAATTGTAACTGTCCTGTACGAGAGAGATACAGCTCTAACCATCAACCTGCAGGAATGGGGGCTCACCAGTGAACTTCCCCCCATAATTTTAGCTCTCCAGTTGAGGTATCATATATTCTAGGTTTATTTCAGACAGAAGTTTGCACATCATCCTCACCAAGTCGCTCTACATTTACTAAGGTGCTGACAGAGAGGACGTCTTCAACAACCAAGAGCTTCTTTAGTTGGTGATTATTTCCTTTATTCTCATGACCTTACTGTGTGATTCAGGGATGATATTGTAAGGAAAATTAGATGCCAGTCACTCTAGGAGTCAACGGATTGAATCGCAACTGGGTGAGGTTCGCCGCGAATCTTCGGCTTTGATATTTTTTTCGTCGGAAAACGTGAATGTATGAAATTAGAATTTATTTTCTCTCGGCCTCTCGGCCTCGCGACCCAAATCTTCAGAAGAAAAAGTACCCATTCGAGGAAAGAAAGATAGAACAGTATTACAAATAAAAATGACAAAGGAGTCGCTCGAGATTCTTTCCTCTATATAGGGAAAAGAAACTGATTTTAAGCCTACCGCAGTTTCATCCCCAGAACTAAGATATTTGGATTGCACATTATTCTGTCTAATCAAATCTTTCAGAGCTCTGTGCAGTTTCATAGCTTGTCCTCGGAGAACAATTCCGTAAGACATATCAGTTTCAACAATGTGTTCCACCTCATACCAGGAACCATTGAACCAGTCTGGTCTCTTCGTCGGCAAATACATGTCAACAAAAATGGCGTCAGTTTTACCAAATCGTAGTGCATTAACAAGATCCTCAATGGTGCCATACGGTTTTCCTGTAGTAATAATTAAACGTAAGTATCATTCTTTGGTTCGTTTTCGGTTTAAGAGCCAGTTACGCCACGAGTGACGCAGAAGACGAAGAAGCGCAGTTATAATCAAATAAGTACGAATACAAATAAAATATAGGGTCTAATAAAAGGCTTGTGGTTGAGTTAAGACATACCGATCTCCCATTTTCCGCTCAGAGTTTTGGCTGCGAGGTTGAACTCAGTAGAATTAGCAACAGCTGATACCTAAAAACAAAGTAACATAAACCTTTTCTTATTAAAGAGGTCTTGCCGAAATTCTGGTAATCTGAATTGTTAAAAGTGGATTCTTTAACATCCTAAATAGGAATATAACGCTTGCCATTTCTATTGGCTTTTCAGCTTTTTTGTTGCAGCGAATAGACATTTATATGAATTTTGCATCATGCTTTTTATGACATAAGAGATTCTAGTTTAGACATATTGCTTATGCGTATGTGCTGCTGTTAATACATAGTGGACATTTCCAGTTTCGTTTACTATAGTGTATAGTGTTTAAAACCTAAATTTATTTTTGAGGAAAATGATTCCCTGTGCTTACACTCGCCCAGAAAGAACACCATTGATTATTTCCCCTGTTTGGCTCAAACTGCACAATTATTTACAATAGATCTGGCAAATAAAAGAATAGCAAAGATGTGGAGTGGACTTTCAACACAATAAGTTATGCAATAGTTTTTCTTGTTTCCTACTAAAATCGAGAAGCTATAATTATATGAATTTTCAATTTATTGTTACCTTTGTTTTTGTTTGCGTTAAAGTCGGGCCCCCTGTGATTACAGTAACTGTCATCAGTGCCGTTACCGCAGAGCCAAAAAATGTGAAGATAATAAGTCCAACCAGAAACCACAGAATAGCAAATGCCTTTGCCAAAACACCTTTTGGGAAGCGGTCTCCGTAACTGAAAAAGGAACAAGCTTTCATAAGAATAAAGTACCAGTTTGAAAATTAATTGTATATACAACGATGAGAACTTATCTTTCTACATACTAGCTCTTAATATAAACATCTAAAGCTACTGGGGACACTGTCCTACTCAGAGGAGAGGAAGACAAGTGGGTTAATAGGAGAAGATGTCCCACACACTGCTTGCAAAATAGTAATTACAACTGGTATCTATGATGACATACCCAACTGTCGTCATGGTTATAAAGGACCACCAGAATCCTTCTGCTACTCCTTTGATAAACGAGCGCGGAAAGGAGTCTCCTTTCTCACTAAAGTCCTAAGAATATAGATTTAAGACATAGCAAATCACCCAAAACGATACTGTGTCTATTAAGGTGGGGGAAAGTATTCAATCTGGGTGTTGTTTGATAAAATATCAATGAAAATATTTCTATAGTACCTTCAACTACATGCACTCTACTGGAGCGTAGCCAAGACTTTTCAATAGGGGGGGGGGGGGGGTCACACAATGTCAAACAGAGGGTACTCATCAGATTTTCACGTAGACCAACATACCGTGTTTAACTAAAAATAAGTCTTAAAAGGGAGGGGGGCGTAACGGGCAGCCCAGGTCACCCCCCTTCCCTAACCACGCCCTCGCTTTTTCTACTCTTTTTGTTGGGTTTACATTAAATAACTTTGGTTGAATTGGATCGAGACTCTTAAGCCAACTTTGGAAGAGTTCTTAGAGCAAGACTGGGTGTGAGGTACTGAGCAAATTGAAAGTAGTGCTCCCGGGATTTAAATGCTCTAACAAACGTCGATTATAATATCTGCCTTCCTTTTTCAATGTCCCAAAATCCCCAGCGTTTCATAAATAAAACTATATACTCGAAAAGAATTCAAAATGTCTCAAGGCAACTGACAAAACTTACAAGAATCCAAATGATCATCCCAGCAAGTACCATAGTCAAGAAAGCGAAAACAAATATTGGCCAGTTATCGAAGACTGACGACTTTAAAACTTTCTGGTACATCCCAGGGTTATCATTTCGTCGTTTGATAACCAACATCCCTGGCACTTGAATCACAGCTATGTATTTGCTGAACTCACTGACTCGTACTGAACTCGCCGTGACGGGGAAGCTCACTTCTGATTCAGTTTTATTTTTCTCTACAATCCTAAGTTGCGTTTTGCCGTAATCCTGACATTGGCCACAAGATTGTTCGATAACATCGATGATTATTTCACGAAGCACTCCATTTTCATCGAGGGCAGTCGGTTTCAACGTTGTTGAGAATCCTTTTTCGCAACGACAAGTTTCTGCAACAGATTGCAATTGCTAAATTAATTATTGACTCTTTCCTCCTCTTGCTTCTCAGAATATCGCTCATAATTTGCGAAATACAAAGTCATTTTGTTTTGCTGTAGATGTTGTTGTTTGGTCTTGTCTTTTATTCGAGCTAAAAATCTTACAAGAAACACTTCAAGCCCAACAGGAAATTATATACATACCTCCGATAACTTCTTCACTAAAAACTCCTATACCAGCTTCTGTCACGGCTGCAATCCTAAACTTGAATGAGGTAAAAACTGACAGGTTGTTTAGTACAAAAGACTTCATGTTCGGTAGTACCAACTCTGAAAACGTCTTCGAAATAGGTACAGGTTCTCCTCCTTGATCAATCATTTGATATTCCACTTGGTAGCCAGTCATTCTTCCGTTGATCTCACCTTGAGGTAAAGCTTCCCACGACAATGTTATTCTGTGCGGACTTTCATACGATGACGCAACAACAGAGGGAGGTGCAGAGCTTGGCTCTAAATGATTAATATAATCAGAATCACATAAAGCGGCCTAAATAAAGCTGGTAAATTTATCAAACAAGATCCGTTATCACGCCAAGTTCTAGTCTCCTTCTTTGTTTATTTTTACTTCCTTGTGCGTTGCTTTGATAACCTGGCCACATCTACACCAATCAGAGGCAAGAGCACAAACAAGTCATGCGTTGTATAGAGCACGGTTTCTCCACCCTTTACGCTCGTCCCTTGTTTCCACTCAAAGCTCCTTTTGGTTTATTCATCAAGCTTTGAACCTTTTTATTTCGTTATTGGTTTAAATTAAAATCTGACGTTAGTCTAACTGCATTTCACTTACTGTCCTGAGCTGTGGTAATGTTCAAACAGTCTGTGAATTTTCCATCTCCTTTTCTGGTAAAGCCTGCTATTTTTGTGCAGTACTCCGTATATTTTAGCAATCCATTGATTCCTTTCCTTAATGTTTCTGCGTTAACGCTTAAAGTTTGAGAAGCAGTATCAGGCTCAATTGATCTTCGATAAAATATCTTGTAACCCAAGAGTATTCCGTGAATAAATTTCGCTTCAATTGAACTCCAACCAATAACCAGACTTGTCGAGCTGGTGTTGTGGCCAATTAGGTTTCTGGGCGCTAGACTGGGGACTAAAAATTAATCATTCAATCAATCAAATATGATAACTCCACGTGGAGGGGGGAAAAGGGTATGTAAGAGACACGTGATTGAGGTCCAAATGAGAAACCGACACGTGAAGTTTTCTAAAATTCGTGTGTGAAATATGTTCAGGACCTCTCCCCGCCCCCTCCCCCCTTTGTTTCCTCCATTTAACATTTTGTACTTAAAAAGAAAACTGCCAAAATTTAATACGATTGCAAATTCGCTTCACTTCCAGGCCTGCGATGAGGTGTTTCAAAGGGATAAAAATGTATTTTAAAATACCTGCTTCGTCTGTTAATGTACATGTTACGTTTGTCCTTCCACTTTCTCCAACCCGATTGTAAGCGACAGCCTCTACACAATAATTGGAATACATTTCAAGACCTTGAAATTCTGTGGTAAGGTTTGTCGTCTCGCTGCAGGTTACGTTTCCGTTCGGTGACAAGTCACGTTTTCGTCTTCCACGGCCGTTTTGTGCGGACCTGGTCAAAAAAACACGGTACCCAAGGATAATTCCTCGACGAAATTCTGCTGGGACTGGACTCCATTCAACTTTGATGGAGGTTGAACTGGTGTTGAACACTGATAGGTCGGCCGGAGGATGACCTGGGGCTAAATAATAAAAAAAATTAAAATAAGTTTAGCATCCATGACTGATATTATCTACGTGATCCTTACGGCATTCCTACTCACTACCTGACTGTCCAGAGTCTCATGCAAATATTTTCGGGTTTCTCTAATTTCCTGGTTGATTTTACCCTTTTCTTTTTGTTCGTTCGTTTGATCGCTCGGTCATCCTATTACATCTTTCTTCGCCATTTAGCTTGGTGTGTAGATCGCATTCTTTTGTATTCTGTTCATTTGCTTCTTTATCCCAGAATTAACTCTATACACAATCGGTAGATACAGACCTGGAATGCTGCTTATGACCAGGAAATTGATTCAAGAGTCACTAAAACACTTAAACCATTATTTGTAATATTATCTTTAATAATGTAACTAGTAGCTAACGTACGTATAACCACTATAACTTACTTACTAACCCTCTTCATCAGTGGAACAAAAAAAGCAGTCACTCCTGTTTCCAATACTACTCATGGTAAACGCAGACATTTGAATGCAATAGTTTGTAAATACTGCCAAATTGTTCAAAGAAAAACTAGACATCTCTGAACACATATTAACTGTGATGGTCTCGATTTCATCTATTTTCCTGAGGTAAATTCTGTAGCCGAGTATACTCCCATTTTCAAGGTCCTTTGGAACAGTACTCCATGTGATCTCTAACGATGTCGAACTCGTGTTGTACGCTGTTACATTTTCTGGTGGACTTGCGGAAGCTGTCGAAATGTCAGTAAAGATAGGTTAAGGAACTTCACCATCAACATTTTGGAGAGCCTATACATTTACAAAAGTTAAATTTGTCGCTATGTTGCGCAGAACTTGCGGTGGGGGGCTAATCAGTGGCCGTCAACAGAATTTAAACTAGCGGCATAGTGATGTAAACAAAGAATAATACATCGCGCACTCACTCGTGAGATATCGCGTTTAACACGAGAAGAGAAATTCCCCATCTACAATCAACCATGTATTATTTTGTTTATCATATAAACACAATAGCCCTTTTACTGTCAAGAAAAGTCGACTCTATTAATAAATTAAAATAAAGGGGTCGAAAATCCCCGAATAAAGATCGTAAAGTGTGTTGGCGCACTCACGATGAAAACATGTGTTGAATCACTACAAAACCAAACTATGAGCCTAGTTATCAATACATAAAATTCTTAGTTATTGAATTGGTCCTTACCGACAAAAGAAATCTTTCAGGTACACGGCCAAAATCGGCCTGTGGCAAATTTTCCAGTTGCCGCGAGAAATGCCATTACCAAAGCCACTGAGTACGTAACTTTCGATTTTTCTTTTCGCATTTCTGTTTTCTCTCCCCTCTAGGTAAGTTTAAAACGTCACTGTCTGTAAGTGATACGGATTTTCGGTGTTTTAGCAGCCATAATCCGAAAAAATTCCTACAAACGACCTTGGATTGAGAACGGTGAAGGCTTTGTCGTTCATTCATCAACCTGACCGAATGGCGCGAAAGGCGAGTGACGTGTCAGCAGCTGACTGGCGATATTAAACACACGTAAAAAATTATCTAATTTTTTCACGTGTGTTTTTACGGCTTTTCTCGCGGCTGGAAATCCTTGTATAACACTTCAGTTGTTTACATGGTGAAAAGGTTTTTTAGTCCTCAGAGAGAAAAAGTTCAGTCTATTTTGTGTTTGATCTTTCTTAAGACTTAATCATACTAAATAATCTCCACGCTGTTTTCATATCTTTCTTTTTTAGCAAGGTGTGTGAGGTTTCCCCCCCCCCCCCCCCCTCTATACCAAAAGTGTCATGGTGTGGAAAAGAGAATGTAATTCATAGATTCAATAAAATCGTATTTTACATACCTGGAAGACAAGATGAATCGCAATGTTGAGCAACATTCGTACGCAGTATACACACGAGATTCTAAAATGCAAGAAAAATCATTAGTTGGAGAGGAGCGGAGGAATTTTCTTTTCCAATGTCCTCATCTCTTATTGATAAATCAAATTTTGCCCTCCGGAGATATGGCTCGATATTGTTTAAGTTCCTTTGTGGAATACTGGTTTTTACCAAATCCCACTTACTCCATTGACAGATAAAAGAATGAGGTGTTCTTTAGAAAATAGTTACGTTTATCTGTTGGTCTCGCGTCGAGACCCTCGTTATTGATTTAGATGTGATTTTTACATGAATTGATCAGGCTCTCTCGGACTTTTTCCCAGCTGAATCAAATAATTTTTCTGGAAAAATCAGTGATGTCTAATGTGGATTGGGCTAAAAACGTATCACTATAGCGTCTACTTATGACGTAAGAGACTTTAGGAAACATCGAGAAGTTGTAAATTTTACTCTATTAATATATATTTTCAGCGTGTTTTTTTCATCCTACTCGAGGATGATGAAAGATGATAGATGAAAGGAAAATAAACTTCAAAGCATCCCATGAAATCGACTTTTCCTAATGAAGTAAATTTGAAAAAAATAATATTGACAAGCTGACCTAGTTCTTTCCATTTCGAAACTGAGAGAAGAAGAACAACTCTTAGAAAACATCTAATAGGTTGGGAAATAATCTTCACACTGGAGCAGGTGTTTTTAGTAAAACCGTTTTACACAGATATTGAGAATTAAAGGCAGCAACTTAATTTAAAATGTTACTTCTCATTATATAAGAACTATACACATACCAAAAAGAAAGGAATGAGAAGCCACATATTTCGGAAAAGAAATTATTGTTTTGGCCACCTCACGTAACATTCCTCAAATCATAAATGCTCACAACGGTGACAGTAAAACTAAAGCAAAGCATCATGATCACAAAAAAGAAGGAACATTTAATCCACCAATAGCAAGTAAAGGAAAAAATTGGCAGCATGCTGACTTTGTTTTTCTCTTTTAATTTCTGCTTGTTTTAAGTCTATTCGTTACATAAGAACTTTCGAGAAGGTCTTACAACTAAGTTAAATTATTGATGAAATAACTGTTTTGGTTTTTCTTTGCCGAACAGAAATAAAGAAATTTCTCCGAAGAGTGGTGCTTAACCGCTATTCCAGACTTGAAGTCTCAGTTCAACAAAAACAAGATGGTTAATCATTTGCATCAAAGAGCTTTTCTTAAAATGAAGCAGAGAATGGTTCCTGTTGAAAATAGTAACCCCTGGAAAATCAATAACATACTAATGATAGAGAAGATGATGATGATAATAACAGTAACAGTCATGATGCGCAGCGAAATTATTTGTGCCAATATTTTATGAATCTACAAAGATTCCAAAATATGTTTTTCCGCTCTGACCTCAGGAACAACGCTCTAATATTAAATGAAACTTCAAAGAATTATACTATGTGTAAACGGCTTGATTATCTTCAATGTGCTGCTTTCATGATTTTATCTGTTTTCTATGTTTATCCGATTGTTTGCACAAAATCCTTCTTCTTGACCACAACATGTTACTTGTTCCAAAAATTAAAGTGCAATATCTCCCTTCATTATCATAAAAACTTTCATGCAAAATAACAAAGATCGCGTGTCATGCAAAATAACAAAGATCGCGTGTCAGGCCATACATCAGGTATTACCACAAGGAGTCAGAAAGATAAAGTCAAATTCGTTTTATTTACCGTATTTTTTATTTTCTGTTCCCTTTATTTATTGCTTTCTATTTTTTAGTTTTTATCGTGTTCAAATGTTAGCATTATTGTTATGTCGATTCTTTGGAAGAAATTACTTCAGAAGGAACAAAAATTTATTCATATTCCTTTCTAAAACCATAACAATTCACAAATTACAAAATCCCTTACATTAATCATTAATTCAACATGTAAAAAATACTTTGGGTTCTATTTTGAGATATAGGACATACATTATCTTCTGTACCATTTCAGAAAAAAAAAAACGTCATCGAAACGATAAAGTTTCAGCTTTCAGTCAAACCATCAAAAACGAAAAGTTTGAAGGTTGTACAATACCCCGGCATTGATTCGCCAGAACGAAATTTGACGACAGGTGATACAGCTATATAGGGATAAAATCAATAAAATAATTCAAGAATAATCTTTACCAAAGAAATTATTGCGTACACGTTCTCGCCATGCGAAGGTCATTCATATCTCTTTAGTAAGCAAGAGGATGCATTACGAAAAACGTTCTTTGTTCTTTAAAATTCTGGCCTTCTTTTTTGGCCAGGTTGTTTTAAATAAAGCTACACAGCCTGCCCACGTATCATTTGGTAAGTGAGTTCTTCTTAAGAAGCATGCATTTTCTCCTAATGATGCATAACAACGAAATCTTCAGTATTATGTAAACGAAATTTTCGTAGCAAATTAGTCAGAGATCCCTTAAGAATCGCTCTTCTGTTTACGGTTAGGTTATACACTACAAAGCTTTTTCTTCAATTATGTTGGAAAGGTTTAATAAACTTGATGTAAATCCTTATCAAACTTGCAAGTAATTAACAGGCGTTAGACAACCATTTAATTACATGTACAGGTAAAATAAACTTCAATTTGACGCTGGGTGGACTCAGGGGTGATTCAAATTTCTTGGAATTATCAACGTCATGATGTTTGAAGTCCAAGCAGTAATCGAAAGCTAAAACGAAACGTTTTCACGAAAGACATATTATTTCATCGCTTTGACCTCTGCTGTAATATTTGGACTTAAGGGGACTCCTTTACGTGGCTCTGAACCGTCATATGTGTTCAGTGAAAACAATATGAGTGGCTAAAAATTAACCATCGTTGAGCCCATTAAATTTATAGTTTTGTCGCTACAACTAACAACAATCTTTCTGTATTTGTCAGAACCTCCGTCGATTGAAACTGCCTACAACACAAGCTCCTCATCCATTCTTGTTGGCTGGAGAAACAATCAGTCTTCAAGCAACCATATTTCAGGATACAGAGTAAGCTACTGGGAAGGCAACTCGTCTCTAAGTATCCATATAGTTCTCTGTCCTGAGTGGAATTTATCAACAGTTTTAACGAATTTGAAACCGTTTACGAATTACTGTTTAGAACTTTCCTCGTTCACAAATACCACCGCTAGCAACAGAAGCCAATGTCAGTACGTGACTACAGATGAAGCAGGTGCGTTTTTGCCTCAGGGATCGGTCATTATTTATTCATAATAAAGTAGACCTGATCTTCACCTAAGGCTCTGTAATATTCTTATGATTCTCTCCTCATTAACCCTTTCACTCCCACAAGTGACCAAGACAGAATTTCTCCTTACAATATCAATACAATATCAAGCAGGCAGGTGATGAGAATAGAGAAGATTATCAATCATGGGATTATTAGTTGATCCAATACCGAATTCTCTGAACTAACATCATAAGAATTGTATGGCAGATAGTAAGGAGAATTACTAATCAGATCTTGAGAGTGAAAGGGTTAACAGTTAATTGGCAGTCAATTTTTACAGTCCCCGCTTTATGCTCTGTTGGCGACAACTGATTCCACCTCCGTTCCCTCTGATAACCAAAAACCCTCCAAATCCCCCCCCCATCAATGAAGACCGGTCCGTTATCCCTTAACACACAGTCGCAGCTGGATTTCCGGGACAGGGCGAAGGCCACAATCATGCCCCATTGGCATTATGGGGTACGCTAGGTTCAATTTGTTACGGATAAAAAAATTTTGTTGTCTTTCTATATACATCGTGCGAACAATAAGACCTGTGACCTTGACGTAATTAACACGATATCTGATAGGTTCTCAAAGTAAAATATACAAAAGAGTGATACGTAAAACTTAGGTTGCTGTATTCACATCTACATATGTCTGCGGGGCCAATGAAATGATAATAATAATGACGAAAAAATGGTGCTGAAAAAGAATCCAGAAAAAAATAGCAAATTTTCTCCCTTCCTTAATATTTTTCTTTGCATATAAAGGCCTAATAAAGAGGCTTAGAAGTTTTTGTTTTCTCTTCCTAACTCTCTCGTACGGATAATATTTTTCAGCTCCAAACGCCTCACCTCAAAATTTGACTGCTCGTTGGATAAACCTTACAAGTATTCGAGTCACATGGGATCCATTACCCCTGATAAATAGGCGAGGAATTATATTGGGATACAGAGTATTTTACAAGAAAGTGACGAATACAAAGCGAAAGAAAAGAAGTTCGGACAGTTCTGATAAAGACACCACTGTCAACGCACTGATGAAGGACTTGGTGGGACTCGAAAAGTCCGCAAATTACTGTGTGTGGGTTGAAGCTTACAACAGTAAGGGAAGCGGCAATAAAACATCCCACATCTGTGTAAACGCAAGTGAAGACGGTATGCAAATAATACTTCTCTTTCGTTGAAGAGTTTGGATTTAAAAAAAGTTAAGTATTTGCCATCTTTCGTTTGGAATAAAATGAACTACTTTGGCTTCCGTTTGTCGATTAATTCGCCCTGGAAAGGTACGTAGTTCGATCAACACTAGTCCCTATCGAATTAAGGTTTTGTACTTTTTTTTAGTGCTTGTCAGCAGAGGTTCCGACGATAGCGCAAATGAACATTGCAAGTGAATTAACATGAAAAAGTTCTCAGTTCAAGTGATTTTTGATTAAAAAGGTGTCTCACTAATTCCTAGGTACAATTTCTGTTCATAGAATTTCTTTAATTGAAGTGAGCTTCTTCGTCATTTTTTCCGGAAGTAAAATGATTACTAGAAGTCTACACTAAGTCAAATTAAGGCCTCTGAAACTAACTAATGCACTGAACACTTACACAAACTAACGTGTTTTATTAACCGGATCCTTTTCATTATTTTAGTTCCAAGTGGAGCTCCTAAACTCGAGGCTGAGAAGTTTTTTAGTCCAAACGCCATCAAGCTCACGTGGCAATTATCAACAGAAGACCCATTTCGAGGGATTATAATAAAATACAAGATAAACGTCACACAAACAAGAAATGCTGACAAACCACCCACAGATCCATGGAATAAATTGATCGACATCAGTAATTCATCAGAAACGTCGTTCATTCTTGTTAACCTCTCATTGTTTTCTACCTATGGGGCTCAAATTTCAGCATGTACTATAGCAGGATGTGGAAACTATAGCAATACAGTATTTGCTGGTGAGCACGACGTTTTCTGTGGATACTTGTACCAGAACTTAAAAAAAATTTATCAATGGAGAGGCACACTTACGATAAAATGGTTGAATATGAATATACTAAAGACCCATGTGGTCTCATTCGACCACGCAATGTTCGTTAGAGTCCTGAGAACGTAAGACAAAGCTGCATTACTTGAGGGAAGCAGGCTTAGAACACCCATGTAAGGAGAATTTTACCAGACATAAAGCACATATTTCAAACAAGATTATTTAAAAAAGTAAATGCTCAGCCATTGCTGATCACCGAGGCAAAAAATCTTGGACCCAGTTGTTAAAATAGCGGATAAAACTGTTCAATAAAAATATCGCTCTCCAGCGGATAAGTGTCACCACAAGGTAGTGCACTGAACACTGAAGATAGATTTACCCAATGAATAGCGTCATCCACCCTTTAAACCACTGTGGCCTGGTCGGCAAAGTAATCTAGAGTTCAGATATGAACCCTGTAGGGTAAAAGTAATAAAGTAAGATTATGATCAGATTCTTATTTTTTTTTTAACTATCAGTCGAATTTATCTGCAGAAACCTGTCGCTGTCCAAAGTATCTCTCTGCCTCCAAAAGCCAGTCATCCTTGGACCAAGGAGGAAATGATTCAAAGAGTATAGCAGACATTATCGCCAACACAGTAACAAAATCATGCGGGTACTGTCAAGAACACAATGAAACTGTGCTGGTATTTTCCAACAAGACTGATGAAGAATCTAATCTTCAATTTCCAGTCACAAGGACTGGTGCAAGAGGAAGTGAATTCAGCAAGTTTATTTCTGTATTAGAGGTGCCTGGGGTGTTAGTTGTGAAGAGGCAGGACAATGGTTCTTCTCGTTTCTACGAAGAAATTATGACTGGTTCTGTGTTTGATATCTGGCCAGTCTTTGTTGTGTCGCTATTGACTGTTTATTCAGCAGGTGTACTCGCTTGGTTTTTGGTGAGCATGTAACGGTTTTACTATGATATATTTATATATGTTTATATATTACGTACTGTCTTTTTTTATAGTAACCAAGAAATGGGGTCGACATTTGAAATGATGATGTCTGCATCGAAATAATTGAAGTCTAAGTTCCTTTTTCCGCTGTCACATTCTCCAACAAGATAGGTTATCACCAGCCATATTTGAGCATTAATAGGAAATTTTGTGCGTCATACCTGTGCAATTGGACAGTACATGTCATGTGCGCATGCTGTTGTCGGGAATTTCGCTGAGTTAACTGGTTTTAAAAACGTGCAGTTGCTGGCTGAATTGTCTCTCAAATTTTGTCATTATTGATAAAATCACATCGCATCATTCAAACAAATCGAGCTCCTGCTTCGTGGTCGTCAGATTTTGTTAATCACTCTTACGATTAAAGATCGAATTCGACTCCTCTAGTTTTATTATTATCACTTACTCATGGAACGAGCCTCTAAAAGCCATTTGTCTTTTTGATAGATGGAAATTCTTATTTCATTGTCTTTTGATTTTAGGATAGGGAGGAACAATCCTCATCTTTTGTCGCGGGAGTGTACGAAGGATTCTGGTGGTCATTCATCACCATGACAACAGTAGGGTAAGGACGTCATCGATCTGACGTAAGAACTTGATGACATAATAGATTAAATCCAGTAGAAGTTATGTCCAGGATATGTGGGTTGATTGATGGATTAATAAACAGGAACTACATCAATATATTTTTTTTCATCAACGTAGTTATGGCGATCGTTGTCCAAAGTCTAAACCAGCAAGAGCGTTTGCAATTGTCTGGTTACTTATCAGTATAGTTCTACTCTCATTCATCATGGCCGCCATGTCATCCACTTTAACTGCTACAGTGGTTCGGTCACAGAAAAAGGACTTCAACATTGATCGAAACAGCAAGGCGAGTTCTTTCTCTTAAAGTCATGGTGCTGAATTGGACTAGACTTAACCCTTTTACTTCCATGAGTGACCAAAACAGCATTTCTCCTCAAATTATCAACACAATATAAAGCAGACAAGTGATGAGAATAAAGCAAAATATAAAATAGGGAATTATTAGTTGATCAAATACCAAGTTCTCCTGACTAACATCATAAAAATTGTATGACAGACGTTAAGGAGAATTATTGATGAGATTTTGGTGAAAGGATTAAGCGCGAACATATTTATCGACTTAGTTTGCGGTCAGCAATGGATTAATGGGTTTTCTAATGCAACGTTCAAATGGGTTGCAATTCATAACAGTTCATACAAAAAGCATACGAAAAATAAAAGTTTCTCGGAATATCTGTCCTCTCAGAAAGGTATTCTGTCGTTTCCAGGCAAAACACCAGTCAATTTAGTGTATCTTAGTCGGAAGGAGTGCTTTTTCATCACTGTTCTTGAAAATATCGTTGACATGATATTTTTGATACTAAGAAATTTATTGTAAGCATAATGTGTTGACAGTTTTCTTCCTTTTCCAAAACAGGCAGCAGCGGTAGCTAATTCTCCAGAGTATAAATTGGCTGTGGGATCACTCAGTGCCAAGTTGAAGCTCAGTAGGTGTCTCTCGTTCTCCTCCTACACCTCGGCCAACCACACCCACACCCACACCCACCTTCTCTTCCTCAGGGTTAACCCCAATCACGACTTTTCTTTGCTGAGCAGCTGACAATCGTAATAAGGCCACACTAGTAACATATGTTATCTACTCGCTCATTAGGCTCAGGCTGCTGTTATTTTGAGACTTGTTAGAAAAGGACCACTCATAATTTATCGGCTAGGAAGGGGGGTTGCTCTTTTTTGGATCGTTATATTATCGCATCTACCCAGTCAAAATGTCGTCAATGACTCATACTCCTCTATTCATATATCTTTCCTGTTTAATTTTAGCCACAAATTACTCATCAGTAGAGAGACTCATCAGAGCACTCAAGGAGGGCGAAGTTGACTATATTCTTGTTGACATGTATCTTCCTGTTAAACGCAAAGATCTCTTCAATGGCTCTTGGTTCGAAATTGCAGCGCTGTACAAGGCAGAAATAAGTCACGGGATTCTTCTTCGGGGTGACGCCCTAAAACTCGCGTCTGCGTTGGAAGAGATGATAGCATACGATAACGTGCAGACTAATTTTCTAAAAAACAGCAACGATGACAAGGTATGATAAGCTATTTTATCAGAGTAATTTATGAGTTTGTATTCTAACAGCAACAAAGAACTACATGATGGGCGTGAATAGACGGAAGGCTCTGGTGGTGTGGTGTGACATAAATTTCTACGGCTCACACACTTCTCTTGTTAAATATATAAAAGGTATGACATAAGTCACATAAATGCATATTCTTCATTAAAAAAACAGCTTTTTTTCTAACAGGGAGCAGCTGAGTCGACATCCAACGAGTATCTGTTCTTCGATCCGGCCAGTCCATTTTACAAGCAAATCATATTCGCGGGCCTGGGTATCCTGTGCATCTTCACAGTTTGTGGGCTGGTTTATCAAATGGTGTACACCATAAACAGAAAATGCCAGACGAGTACGTACCAGAATTTTCTTACTTTTCCCTACGAGCATTTAATAATTCACCCTCTCACTCCCATCTGTGTCAAAGACATACTTTTCCCTTACAATATCGATACAATATCGGTACAATATCGATACAATATCGATACAATATCGATACAATATCAAGAAGACAAGTTGATTCTCCCCTATGTTCTTTCAATTTTTGAATACCTTAGTGTAAAAACAAATAGAGAAACTCCTTTAAATCAGTTTTGCTGACATTTTAGGTGAACAGGAGACAGAGAGGGATGAAATCCAAAGGGAACTACAAAACTTGGTCGATGAATTTTACCGCTCTCTTCGTCAGAAGTATGAAAGACTCAAGAATATGCACAAAAAGGAATTACTTAAAGTGGCTCGTCAGGCTAGAAATGAACTCGAAGCATGCGCAGAAAAACGAAATGAGGCTATGGTCCCATGACCAAGTTTCGCTCCAACAGCCACTTTCTACTAATGTGAGCTTGAATATTCGCTTTAAACTTTATTTCTTAATCAAGACAACTTAACACTAAAAAGAGCATCAAATGCATGTACATTTAAAAATGGAAAAGGGATACGCTTGAGACATGTCGAGTGGTATGTGTCTGTTCAAAAAAAGGATCACCTCGTATTGACCACACCCTGCGGGCAAATGGCACTAAGAGCGTGTACTGTAAAAAAATCTTCAACGGCCGTTTAAATTTGACTCAAACTATTATGGTTAAGTCCACCATGGTTATAGTGTTCTCTAACTTGTGTTTTTTTTTTTTATTTCAGAAGTAGTGTAGTACGTTTGCTTTGTGTTCAGTCAAAGAATTGAACTTATATTTCATCATGTCTTTTAGGATTCCTATAATTGGGATTTGGTGTAACATACTCTCATTCGTGCTCTGATCTCCTGCAGAATTATTTATTTCCGTCATTATAGAATTATCACACCTTTACTACTGTCAAAATTGTATAATATGAAGACATTGTTAACGTACATTGTTAACCTCATTGTTAACTGACAATTGTGGAAGGCAATTGACACCTTAATTCAAAATAATGTACTGTTGCATTTTGTAGAAAGCATTACCGCGGAAAGGTGCCTCAGATACACGAGTTTAGACAGTGATGTAGATTGCCTAACGGCAAAATCACCCTACGAATTAATTGGCGGTAGAATTTATGACAAATTTAAGTCAAGGCTGTACAAAGTATAGCAGAGATTGTTGTTATTATTTCCATGCTTGCAAATGTGATCAGTAATTTATGCTTTAGACTCAAATATCTGAAAGTTCTTTTTTATCAAGTTTTTCCCTCCTTGTCGCTTTACTTTTTCCAGGTGAATCAGCTCAGCTTTGAACTTTTTTTTTAATTCCTTGTACGTTGAGGAAAATGATGAGTAAAATTCTTTCACCGCTGTTTCCAACTGAGCAATAGAAGCAGTGTTTTCAGGAACGACAGCGTTATTATTGATTCCTGCCATAAGAAAAGTTAGAAAAATCATTCAAAATGGTCAATAAATCCCAAAACGTGAGTGTTGAATTATGTTTAGATCATCCTTGGGACAATTTCGTACCGTTGTAAGTAAGAACTCGGTTCTTCTCAACTGCAAAAGACTAAAGACTCAAACAAATCATTTCGTACCACAACCTACTATGCTGAAAATCACGGCCAAATATTACACAAATCACGTTCGCATTACGCACCACTCATTATTTATCACCGGGGGGGGGGGGGGGTAGGATCTTGGAGGGATTCCATGGTTTACATGAGGAAAGGAGGGATCAGGTATCGCCAACAGCCGGAACTATAGAAAATTGACTGCCAATGAGGGAGGTTCATAAAAATGGGATATTATTTTCTTTAGCTCGGCAAGGAGTACTCTGAATTTCGTTTTTTCCGTTCGTGTGCTTCGCTGAAAAAAAAACATTGTCTATCAGTTCTTCGTGTTGTTTCCGAATCATTGCTTGCTTAACTGTACTTACTATTGCCAGGTGCTCGTCTTCTCTTGTAGAAAAATGCTTGGTACAGCATCCCGCAGCAAAAACATACACCCAGAGCTGCTAGAGTCGTGTACATGGTGGTACGGAAATAGGGACTTGCCGGCTCAAAGAATGTTACAGGTTCTTCCTCTAAAATTTCTCCCTGTGTAGACGGCAGTCAATGAAAAAATGCTCATTCAGAAAATAAGCTAGATAAAAGCTAGATTTCTTATCTCCTCTGGTAATAAACGTAACCATTTTTATCATTATATTGGCTAGAGAATTATTCAATCACAAGTCACGTGTGAGAGGGCCAAGAGAGTAAGGCTTATCTGTACAACAGGCCCGCAATGCGTATTTAATTTACGTCCTTCACCTCATCTTCCGCGTTTTCATTTGCGTCTTGCAAATATTCTGACTGTACATCTTTAGCAATGATCATTTTCTTCAATTCTTCCACCAGGCTAACAGCATGGCCATGTAGAAGAACTCCATGAGAGATCTCAACCTCTAGTAGTTTGCCAATTTCATACCAAGAACCATTAAACAAATCCTTTCGTTTAACCGGCGTGTACATATCTACCATAATACTCTCAACTGCGCGGTCTTTTAAAGCCCTCACAAGATGTTCCACATCTGGAAATTGTTTTCCTGGAAAGTTTAAGTCATGTTATTGTTTAAGAACAATAAGGAGTGACGTTGGCATTTTCTGAGTTGTACTTTGCAGGAGATAATTGTGTTTAAAACTGTGTTAGGTAAAAATGAAGCCTGTATGAATCTTGCTATTATAGGCTTATTTTACGAGTAATTCCCACTTTAATATCACCTGTAGCTCAGCAATATGGTATTTGAGAAATACTCCGAAGGATCAAGTTCCCTTCGGAGGTTCCTTCTTTCCTTTCTGGTGAACGATA
The DNA here is from genome assembly GCF_964200805.1 of Pocillopora damicornis. Lineage (NCBI taxonomy): Eukaryota > Metazoa > Cnidaria > Anthozoa > Scleractinia > Pocilloporidae > Pocillopora > Pocillopora damicornis. The sequence continues at coordinate 1,404,095 of NC_142680.1, forward strand.
CTTAAACTAAGATAATCTAGAGCCATTTTTTTTCTTTGATGAGCAAATTTTAAAATTTCTTTTATCTTTTCATACTTACACATGAACATATCTATCATATTTTCATTAATTATTAGATAATTAATTGTAGTTAGGTGTTCCCAATTAGTGTACACTGTATGCTAGCGATTTCGACACAATAATAAAGTTCGCACCTATCTTATCTTATCAACTTTATGATATTCTAATCGCCAATTGTCAAACCATTCACAAGAAAAATACAAAAAAAATCTTACCAAGATTGACTTTGCCACTAAGAGAACCAACTGCAACACGTTGTTCAGGGGAATCAGCCACAACTGCAACCTGAAGTAATTTCGTTACATTTGTGATAAAAAGTCGTGGGAGAAATCTCTACCGTATAAATGTTTTCTATCTGTGTCTGTCTATTTTCCTCGCCTAATCAGTGAAGGAAATTTGTGCTGAAACGCGTGAAGTTTACCTGCCATCTTAACTAGGGCCAAACGGAAAGATTTGCTGAGGTCAGGTGCAGATGGGGACTGTTGCAATAATTTTTTTAATTCTTTTCGTTGTATTGTTCTGGACTTCATATGAACACCCAGAGAGTGAGACTCAGTTACCGTTTTCACATCTGTTCCTTGCGGTGATCCAATAGTTTTCCTGACGGTGGTAACAGTCAGCAGTGAAGTTAGAGTTCCCATGAACACAGAGAAGATCACAAGGCCGATAAGAAACCAGATCATGGCGAATAATTTTCCAGGTATAGACTTCGGACAGAGATCACCATACCTTGAAAAAAAACTGTTTTTATTGACTGTAGCTGTGGAACACCAAAAAAACTTTCAACTCGCTGGTTTTGATGGCGGTTTAAAGTGGCTAATAACTGGAGGGGGACTGACTTGTTTCGCTGCCAAGAGCCAATTAGTCTCGGAAAGAGGTCAGCACTCACCCAGTATTACAAGTTAAACTTGGCCTTAATATTACATGTAAATGCGTAAATTGCGTACCCCAATTTTGCGGTAATGCAAAATTGAAGGGATAGGAATGCAAACAATTCAACTGTCCAAAACAATTACACAACTACATAAAAAATTACAATAAACTTGAGTTTGCTTAATATAGTGTTGAGAACATAACCTGGCTAAGATTTTCAAAAAAAAAATCACAAGAGTCTTTCATAGCTGTAGTTTTGTTATTTGGTCTTTTCTCCCAAACGCTAGATCAATTAGGAAAAAATTTTTTCCAGGTAGAACGTTATTATTTCTCTTACCCGACAGTTGTCATAGAAATGAAAGACCACCAGAATCCTTGACCAGCTCCCTTAACGAACTGACGTGGAAATTGTTCAGAGTTTTCCTTGGAATCCTGTGAAGAACAGAGAAATACATTACGAACGAGTGACTTCTTAGCAGGGTACAAATAGCTTAGAACCGTACTGCAGTGGCAACAGAGTGATTTATGATAATCAGCATTACTCCAGTTGCATATTATGTTCCTCGTGAGAAATCAAAATGGATATAATGTATATCCTGTTTGACTGCGAAGAATGAACATAGGACGGTGAAGATAACGAGAACTCTTGTTTGTTATGGGTTTAATTTTTAAAAAAATTTGAGTTTGAGTTGTTATCTACATAGAAGATTACGCAAACCGTGTTGTTTAGAGGTTCGTTGGAATAAGCCAAAGAAAAATTTTTCAAAAGAAGGGGTGTCCTACGCCCTCCATTCTTGGGGGCGTAAGACCCCATGACCACGCCCCCGTGGAGTCCTGCTGTAGTCCTGAAGTAATTTTTGAGACATTTCCTGATACCTACCAAAAACCAGATAATTATTCCTGCTAATGTGGCCATCACCACGGTCACCACTGCGATAGGCCACGATGATAGAGCTGAGCCACTTGCCACTTGGGTCAACACCTTGCTTAAGTCGGACTTCCTTGTTATCACCAATACTCCTGGAACTGTAATCACCGGTACAAACTTGCTATATTCACTCTGCCCGTATGAGGTTTTGCTCACTGGAAAATTAATTAATCCATTGCTATCGTCACTCTTATTACTATAAATAATTTTCGTGGTGTAATCCTCGCATTTACCACAAGTGTCTAGGAGAAGGTCCGATATCACTTTTGTCAGTGTGGAGGTGATAGTGTCTTGCTTTGAGTCTTTGATTCCACCAGCAGATCGAGCTGTGATAAACTCCGCGCATGCGCAAGTTGCTGTCGAGATGAAAGCACGACCATGATCAATATGTAGTTTTTTTAAACAAAACCAACAGACTGTTAAATAAAAAATACCTTAAGTCTGGAGCACCAGGGTTAAAATATTACTCTATCATTAGAAAAGGCGTAGTGGTAGGGTTGTCTCTGCTTTAGCGTTGAGCGTTGTGTTATATCAGAGGCAAGTAAAACCCAGAGAAAAATTGAAACTTCGATGTGACAAAACGCAAATTTTTTCCCTCGTATATCACTTTTCATTCAGAGAAAGATGTTTTTCGTCTTGTCACGAGCGTGGGATAAAGAAAGAGTTCTGAGTCCCCATGAGGAATCGAACCTCACATCATCGGATTCCGCGCTCCGATGATCTACCTCTGAGCTGAGAGAGACTCTACGGTGAGTGAGGTCTATTACGAAGTTCATATGACTTGTGTCCTGCATACTGCTAGGACCAGCCGTGTCGATAGCGTCATGTTTGTAAATAGAATAAGAGAGACGTGTAAAGTACCAAAGAACCAACCTCCATACACTGCCTCGCTGTATTTTCCAACGCCTTCTGATGTGATTACCGCCATTTTGATCTCATACCGCGCAAATGGTAAAAGGTCTGTTAGATTGAACTCTGTTTTGGACTGGTAACAACTGAACATCAGCGACGTCCACAAAGCATCGTCTTTCGGAATTCCATTAACTTCAATGAGCTTATACTCCAAATCATATCCGATAAATTCTCCTTTGATGCCAGAAATTGTCTTGGGATCCCACGTGACTAATATGGTTGCTAGAGATCTTCTTATCGATGCAGTGATCTTTGGAGCAGTCTCATTAACAACAGGTTCTGGCGTTGGCGTAGGTGCTGCGAAAAAAATTTAGATTTTGGGGAGTGAGAAGGGTAACTAAGCATACCTTTGGGGATTAACACAGATCTTATCTCACGGGCATTCGTTTCTCCTTAAGATAAGGCTCTGTCATCGTTTTTAATCCGACCGCTTTTACTGGTCTCTGAGTATTCATATCCTTCATACTATTCCGTAGTGCTGAGTGGTGCTCTTCATTGTTTTTCTTTAATGATCAGCCACTACTGAGTGAAAACGCAGTTGCCGAAGGTTAACGCCCTAGACCATATGAAGGGTCCCATGTCGTACCCTAGAAAGATCACTGTGTTTTATCGTTGGGTAAGGCAGCTTTCACGGTTCCTCTTCCCACCCAGGAGTGTAAATGGATACAGGAACACCGTAAGGAAAGCCTGGAAGACTGCTCTAGGGATCTTGGGATCTACCATCCCATTTAGGAGGCCTAACTTAGTTCAAGCTGGGCGAAACAGAGCGGCCCCGGAGGTTATGGACCACTTTGTTCTTCAGATGTGCTTTAAGTCTAAAAACTATTTTGGAGTGTTTTCCATACACACTATGAAAACTTTAGATAATGAATCACATGAAACACTCACAATTCTCTGTCTGAAGACACCCTGTGGTGTTTCCCCACCCTGTAGTAATGAGAGTTGCCATTTCGATACAGCCACTGGAATTCACAGTGATATTTGTCAAACACGATTCAACAAAAATTGATCTGTTTGTATCGCGAAGGAAAATGGCATATCCTACTATTGGGGAGTCTGCATTGTTGGGCACAGGTTTCCAATGGATAGTTATCGATGAGGATCCATTAGTGGTGGCGTTTGCCTCAGGAGGAGGCGGAAGGGACACATCTAAGAAGAAAACATTATTTCATTGAAATATCAAATTAGCAACTTTATGCTGTCTGTGAACCAAGAAATCTAGAACCCCATAGTGGTATCCAATGACTGGCAAACATTAAGAACTTAACTTACAAATTTAAAACAAATTTGGAGTTTATTGTCGTTAGGTGGTTATAACTGTATGAAAGATATTTAAATGTTTTATCTCTTATTTGCCATGTCGTTTCTTAGGAAGAAAGGCAAGAGCAAAAAACAAGAGCTAACATTGCGCGAAAAGGGCAAAGAAATAAGCGGAAACAAAAGGGGAAAATCTTCAGTGAGTCAAACAGGAGCATCAGATCATATCTATATGTACGTTGCGCTAGAGAAGTATTAACTTGTTATTATTATTATCATTGTTGAAAAGACAGACGAACGAACAAATGAACAACGCACCAAAACGATGAATGACTAGAGGTAGAATTAATTGAGGGTAAATCTTTGAATGAGTGTTGTCAAAGATCGCAAATATAAATCTTCTTTGCTGGAGTCAGTCATTAAGGGGAATTCAATTTCAAAGAGAACTGAGAAACTGCACACCAACCCCTCCCCTAATCCAACAACAGCCGACTGAAAGAAACAGATAGGTTTAAAGCTGGATTAAGGGAGGGGAAGGTGCGCAGTTGCTCGGATACTGACATTGATCCGAGTAATTCAACTCTTCCCTTCCATTACAAACACAAAAAAAGGAGGTAGCTGGCTTCTTACCTCTTTTTTCTGTATAGAGGTAATAACAGTCACTGAGACTTTCCTCCCCCAGTTCCTCGGTAATGGCTCCAATGCGGATACAATACCCGGTGGACGCGGACAGATTTCCAATCTCAAAAGCTGTGACGTTAGGGCCAACAGTAAAGTTCCTTAGAAGCTCGCCTTCTTTGTCCGGGATCGACCGTCTTTTCCTACTCTTTCCACTCTTCCAAGCTCTCATGCGGAGCACTAACACGCGGTAAGCCACCAAAGTGTTGTTACCGGTGTAAGGCTTCCATTGGACCGCTAAAGAATTGGGGCTTGATTTCACAGTGGTCAGGTTTGACGGTTGATCTAAGATCGGATCCGGTGAGTCTTTGAATGGGAAAAAGAAAATTAGACAAAGATGAGATTTCTGTGACATTTTAATATGATTATCAGAGGTGGACGCCATAAACAGACGCCCAATTTGGAACAGATGACATATTCTGCTGCTGTTAATATGTAACCCTTTAAATCAAGAGATGATTGACACGAAAGTGTTTCTCTTCAATACATTTTCAATCCATTAACCCTGTACACCCTGACATCAGTCTACATATTCTCCACATCTTCAGGTGCTGACAAAGCGAGAGAGCTCGTTTAGTTGGCGATCATTTCTTTTACTCTCATGACCTCAATGCTTAATTCGGTTGTGATACTGTAAGGAGAAATTCAATGCCACTTACTCTGGGGGGAAACAGGTTAATAGATCGTAACGTCTGTACTTGCCTGGGCAATCTTGAGAATTACAGCTTCTGTTCTGCTGATGTGAACTATCACCGTAACTACACGGTGATGTACAAGTCCTGTTGCGAAATTGTACACCTCGATCACATGACTTGCTGCAACTGCTCCATTCACTCCATTGCGAATAAAGAATAGAGTTGTTACCAGACCCCTCTCCTATAGAATGGTGTTTTAATTCATTAGCATAATGGTGACAAAGCTAAGATCCCTCTGCGCATTTCGCGAACTTGCCCATAGAAATTGAAAATGACGTGTCTGAGATCCAAAATGTATCAGGGTCCCCTCGCTTTAAGTATATTTATCTCTGTCAAGGGGTTTGAAAGAAGAAAAAAAGAATAATTATCAGTAATTCTTCACTGGCCCTTCATAATTTGGAACTTACCATCAGACCTGTTAATAAAAAGATTAAGAGGCGCAATTTTCCATAGCATAAATTAGCATAAATTAACATTTTGCCAACACGTATCAGAGGTCTGGAGGCAGTGCGAGGTGCGCGGAGAGTTTCGTAACTTGTGTGTAATATGTAATTAGATCAACTTGAAGCCATTGTTTCTTATTTAAATGTTGAGCTGCCCTCGATCCGCTAAGACTATTGTTATTAAGTCAGCCATAAATGGCAGCATCTACCTCGCTTTTTCGCGAAGAGGAACTAATTTCATCGTCAAGGATTGCATCGCTTTCTATACCCATAGCGTCCTGACATTTAGGAGATTCTTTGATATAGGGAGAATCAATCAATACATCAATCAGTAAACCAACAAGTCAGTCGGTCATTCATAAATGGTGCTGTCAATAATCCATTTAAGTCCCCTCTCCACCACGCCCCTTCCCTCCACGTCTGTTGATCTCCACCAACAAAAGTTTTTAAAACCTCTTTGAGTGCCTTGATTTAATCGTAAATATGCCAGTCTCGTGTGCATGTTCTGTGTATCTGTCACCTATATTTTTTACGACATGTTATTGTGACTCTAAGAAACTCCTGTCGACTTCATTGTATAGAATGCAAATCATAATCCTATTGCCTTATTGATCAAATTAACCCCGCCGGAAGATTTAGTATTATCGCCGACAAACATCGTTAACACGGTTAAAATTTACTAACTTATTTTCCTTTTACAACATTAGTACCATAATCAGTAAACAGATTATGAGAAACTACTTAACCAGGAATATATAGCAGCTAGAAGAAAGTATAACAACTCAAATTATGGGAGGTTAAGATTTGATTTCATCTCTATTCTGTAGACTGGGACCTTGGAAGGGAATTCGGCGAATTACTGACCAAAGACGAAATAAATCAGTTCTTTTTATCGCATACCCCAGTCATATCACTCGCTAACAACAAAATCAACAAAATCAATAAAAACACCTCTCAAGGTTTTCCTTATTAAATTAGTCAGTCAGAGCAGGTGGTAATGCGCAACTGATCTGGGGACGGAGACCCAAGTTTTCCATGGAAGGAGGGGGGGCTACAAGTGTATCTTACTGACTTTAGGGGGATGACAAGAGGTTTTGCTATAACAAGTTATCCCCCTCTTTTGACGGGGAGCTGAGTAGAAACCCCATACACTCCTACCCCCGCCCCCTCACAGCGCGTTCGTTGAGCTCCTTTGGGAGCCATTGGCCAAGAAGCCCAAGTACTTACCAATATTGTTAAGAAAAATGAACGATATTTTTCGTTGCTACTTCAGTGAGCAATGTTTTCATGTCTGCAAAACGAAAACTGTATTTTCATGGCCTTAGTTTACCTTGCTCCTCAATGGCACAGCCACTGGAAACACCGTCTCCATATTTGGTAAATCCATAGACCAGTACACAACCAATGTCGGCACGTTTAGTAATTCCAGGAAATTTCTGACTCTTTTCCTCTGCAGAAAATGTCCATATCCCGTGAAGAGAGTTATTTGGTTTCTTAACTTCTACTTTGTATCCGTCGAGAACGTCCCCATGAAAATACACAGGCAACAGACTCCATCTGACCTGTATTCCACCATCTTCAACTGAAAACGAAACGCTGTCAGGAGCGCGTGTCGGGACTGTAAAAGAAAACATTAAATTATTTTCAGTATCTGTTTTAATGTAGTGTAAGCCTGGTCCGAATTGAAGTGTCTAAACCAACACAAAGCAAATGCTCCTCAACCATCCCAGCATACGTTTTCATTTCAAAACATTTTCGCCACACTAGAACGCTCGGGGATATGACGATTTTTGGCCTGACCTTTTCATAATTCCCCCACTCTCATTTATCCCACTCATTTCAAAACACTAAACAGCTGTCTATAATTCTCACTAGAAATTTAAACGTGTTCATATTTACATTCATTAATTACATATTTATTACCCATGATTTATTGTCTTTCGTTCTGTCATAGTCAGTACGCGCGCTATGATTGGTCGATTGAGCAGGCCGTATTTTACCCTAAAGCCCGCTAAATTTAAAAGTTTGTTTGAATTGAAATCCTCCCCCTCTCTTTGAACCCAGAGACATAATGAACATCTTACTAACGTGCACTTTGATTGATCACATTTCACTGTGCGACCCGCTATATTCAAAAGTTTGTTTGAATTGAAATCTTCCCCCTCTCTTTGAACTCAGAGATAGAGATAATAAATATCATAAATAGTAAATATATAATAAATATATATTAGATATAATAAACTCACCTCGTTTTCTCGTTCTATACTATGAGTTACAGAAACTCTTTTTTTCCCGCTGAGATTTATGGTCCTTACGCTTCGTGCGTGAGCCATAAATTCTTGCGGAGAAAATTCAGTCCATAACTTACAGTAAGGACCTCGAACTCGGTTAGTAACAGGTTTATCTATTCGTTTATTTTAAGGAACTGGTTAAATTGGTTTTATTCATATTCAATATGTAAAACTACTCAGAACTGGAGACGAATCAATTATGAGTAAGATCACCAAATTACCTCTTTCTGAATAAATTTGTCCATAAATTTCCAGCCTTAAACATGGCGTGCTATGCCACTCCAGCGGCCGCAGCTTCAAATATTGCGTCACAACCCCGGACTCCAACAAGTTTTTCTTTACACGGTTGTAGTCGCTGTTGGCTTCAAACTCCTAAAACGCATTTAATGACTGGTCATTATTTACCGCCTCGGGAGGGGGAGGAGAGTCGGAGGATATTTTTGTATCACGACAAAATTTATCTGATCCCCCCATAAAACTCTGTAATACTCTTATGAGAATAAGGGAGCCTTAAGGTACCAAAGATAAATCAACCTGAGCGTTTTTTTTCTTAATCGTGCATGCAAAGTTGCTTTAATCGTGCAAGTTTGACTCTCTATTCATTCTTAAGCCTTTTTGTCCCAAGATATCATTATTTATTCTCCTTACTGTCTGCCATATCGTTCTCACTATATTTGTCCAGAGAATTTGGAAGTGGATCAAGTACTTATTCCCTTGTCTGCTTGATATGATGTTGATATTATAGGGAGAAATTCAGTCCTGGTCACCTGAGGTATTCAAAACATCAGACAGATTTCAAAAATCTCTCATATTCAGACAAACCTTTTCCTCTTGCTAATTCACGAACCTTGAAAATTCCATTTTCCTTGTAAACTTCGTATTTACTGTTTCTGTTTGTCAGTTCAACTTTGTATTTCTTCACATAGTCCTTGCTTTGTCTACCCTGGGTACCAATGGCGCAAACAAAATGAGGCGATTGCAAGTTAACCTCAAGGTAAACTTCGCTTCTGGGAAAAGCACACCACCCCCCTGTGGAACTCAGGCGTGCATCATAGGGTGAAGTACCGTTTAACGTATTGGTGGATTGCATGGCATAGTCTGGTATGGCTCTGTTTTCTAGTCCAAGTGGCATATCAGAACAGTTTTGATGTGGCCAAGCGAAATCTGCAATAGATGTCATTCAAAAACAAAGCAATTTAAAGAAATAAATATAACGCACAAGTCGAGAGATAATTGGAAAGAAAAATTATTCTTTTGACCATCTAAGATGACTTCAATAAAACAGATTATTTTTTCCCACGTAAATATCTGAATTGTACTGTGACTAGAGGAGCAGCATGGCTACTTGTTTTATGGCGACGGCTCCACTCCAATTTTAAAGGAAACTAAGTTCTGAGAATAAAAAGGTTGAATATGGAAAGCTCATGAGAACTGAAATCTTAAAAACATCTTACCTTGAGATCTTACCAATACCCCGCCAAAATCCGACCAAAACTTTCGCCAGAATGTCATCAGAATCACCGATTATCAGGGAGGAAATTAACATAAAAATCAATGACGACCTACCTTTTCGCTTACAGACAAAGGAACATCTTCCTGAACACGGTTTATTTTCCCAAACTTCACTTTCGTTATGATACGCAACACACTTATGTGCATTTTTTTTATTTTTGTCTTTCCACTTTGTAAAGTTCACAAGAGAACCGTCATTCCAATGGAGTTGGTTTCTCGTTTCAAATTTCAAGCCAATCCACGAGCAAGTCTTTGGCTCTCTTTCTGTTAAAGATTTGACAAACTGATTTTCAGACTCGCTGTGGATGGATACCAGATGAGAATTAAGGTTGTAACACTTGTCAGCGGCCTCACTCCACTCTATCTTGCCCTCACTCTCCTCTGCATCAGAGGCACGGTAGCAGTTTCCGCCATAGTTTGACCATCCCTGTAAGCATACTGTGAAAAAAAAATGTAACTTTAATGGATGTAACTTATGGGCCAGTCAATGTTGCTTGGGCGAGGGGGGAGGGTCAGGGGATTTTGGGGAGATCACTTGATTTTCAGAGGGGGGCCCAGTCCGTTCAGTCGTCGCCAACAAGGAATAAAGGGGTGACCCACAACAGGACCTTTGGGGGGATCAGGTAAATTTTATTTTGTCACGACCAAAATCCAAAGACCTCCCCCCTCCCCCTAACCCCCAAGGCGATAAATAATGATCAGACCCTGCCTCAGTTAACAAGTTTCTACCCCATCTTTCTTCCCGGAAGAGGGGAGGTACAAGCCATACTCTCCTATAAGATAACAAATCACCTTTATCGCAATATCCAAGATGTTATTTTTATTTTTTTGGTCTAGAAGGTTTGTGTATCCAAACTAAGATACAACAGGGCACTGATGATTTTATGGTTCTTTTTATTATTATTACACTTGATTTCTGTCTTGGACTACTCTCTATGGCATAAGGATCAGTTTCTTAATTTACCCAAAACACCCAAACATCGGTATCCATATTTTCAATACTCTTCTCTATACACTACCCTTGGCACTGACAAGGAGAATTGGTTTGACAATCAAAGCTTCTTAGGTTTGTGATTATTCCTTTATTCTCATGATCTTAATAAATGATTCAGCAGCATTGCTGTAAGGAGAAAATAGATGGTGGTCACTCCTAAAGCTTAAAAGGTTAACTTATAATCCCAAAGAAAACCTTACCTGCTGGAGTGTGAAGGTCAGTACACTCGCTTCGAGGACCTTCTCCCGCTTCATTATAACCAACGACTGATACACAGTAAGTCGCATTTAATTTCAGGTTAAAGAGTTTGGTCGAATTATCCTGTACATCTTTCTTCTGCTGTTCTAATCCCTCTGTACCAGCTCCTTTTATGTAATAATACACCCGATATCCAATAACTCCCAAACCCCCATCGAAGAAGTCCGGGATGAAATTCCAGCTTACTTGTACCGTTGTCAAAGATATTATCTCCGTGGTCAAATTCGTTGGTGCACCGGTTGGTGGACCTGTGGAGAAAATCATAAGATGCATCAATGTTAATATGGTTAGGAAACTGGACTACAAACTCCATGTGAGAGTTTGACTCATTAATCAGGAGCTTGGATGAAGCAAGTGTTAACGAACTTCCGTTGTTTCGGAATCAACTTGCCTGCCTCTGCGTAAAGATGTGCTTTTTTTTTTGCTTAATGTGCAATATCTCCAATCGTTAATTTCGAGGTCTCCGAATTCTACTAATGGTAGATGAGAGCCAAATATTGTACCTAGCATTTACGTTCGTTGGCAGAAACCTTTCACCTCTAAACCACAAAATATATGTTCAACGCAAGCAGAGAAAAATCTAATGCCCCATTCACACCAAAGCTTAAACATGTTTAAAAGTTGTTTTGTTAAACACAGTTTAATTTTTTTTTTCTTCATAGAAACTATTTAACCGAATATTTTTGACTTGAATGTAGCACATTGGAAATGCAAGTTAGCAAGTACTTGAATCCAATGGAAAATCAAGTTTTTCAGTTCTCTGTTTATAATTTTCATTCAATGAAAACCAGTTTAACAAAACATGTTTTGCTGGTGTGAATGGTAAGTAAGGTTAAAAAAGGTTTAAGCGAAACAATGAGACAGATACCAACCTCCCTGAGATTTCGACTTATTTCCATAAAGTTCAATTCTCAAACAGGGATGAACAGAGAACTTCAATGGCCAGATCCGAAAGTGTTGAGCTACTGGAACTTGTTTAAACACTGCTTTCGCTACTTCGTATGAATTTTTATTTCCTTGAAAGACCTTGGGGAAAATGGCATAGAACATCATGTATTCAATGATAAAATGGTGCCCTTTAATAAGACAAATAATAGACACACACAGACGAAAATATTTGTGGAATGGTCATCATTGGGGGGGGGGGGGGGGAGGGAAGGAGGGTTTGTTTGTTTCGCGATTAAATCTACCTGATCCCCCCATAGAGCTCTTTGATAACCTTGTGATCTCCCCTCATAGGCAGTTAACTGGTAGTTATTTTTCTATATTCCCCCCCTTCCTGTACTCTGCGACTGCGACGACTGAACTCTTATCCGTTTCCCCCCGAAGACCAAGTGAACCCCCCAAAAAATCCCCCAGCCCTCCCCACCCCCGCGCTAAAAAAACGACTGGTCTCTTAGCAAAGGTATTCTTGAATGGAAAAAAACTAGAGAAAACTTTTAATTAATTATCTACCTGACTGTTTTCGTTTATATACCAGTCCCATTTTGAGCCATCGATGGAAAACTGTAGACGATACGTTTTGGTAAAAGCACCTCTTTCAAGCAGTCCTTGTGTAGCAAGAGCACAGATTTTGTACAAAGAACCTAAATCTATCTCCAAGTATTCTTCTGTAGAATTTGTATTTGGGCACCAGGCCTCTTCCCCGGCCAATCGGGCATTACCTGGTCGGTATTTGTTTAATAAAGATGAAGATGCAAAAAATATACTGTCGTATCTAACGCGATATTCAAGTCCAACGCCCTTATCTTCACACTTCAAGTCGTCAGGGTCAGGAGCGACTGAAAAAGAAATAAGGTAGTAATACCTTCTCGTAGCTGAACCAGAGAAGCAAAAATATCTTGTGATAGGAAATTACCCAAAGCAATGTTCTGAAGTGGTGCCCTGTTATTAGGATTCTTAAGCCAGTATCATCGACTCACACCTAAGACTCGTTCCAAGCATGGATCTGTGTAATTTTACAAAATATCTTGTGCAGGGACCGCGTCCATGAGCGTGGATTTCTTCAAATCAATCGTGGCAATTTTAAACTGAATATCTCAGTGCATACGTGTTTATGAATCACAAATTTTTTTACTTTTGATATTGTTATCAAACGTTTTTCATCAATGTTATCATAACAACGCTAAAAAATAAGTGAAAAAAAGAAAAAAGTCCCAATTTTCCTAAGTTTTAAATTTGTGTCTTGTAATGTTATTAGAGTATATTATATTAACCCTTTTGCTCCCATTCGTGACTAAGACAGAATTTCTCTTGATAACATCAATACAACATCTAGCAGACAGGTGATGGAAAAAACGAAAAATATCAATTGGAGGATTATTAGTCTATCTAACACCAAATTCTCCAAATCAACGCCATGACTATTGTATGACAGACAGTAAGGAGAATTACTGATGGAATCTTGGAAGTGACACGCGTGGCTAAGATACCATTAAATTCTCACTGTAGAAACCAATCCCCCTCCTAGCCCCAGTCCACGCGGCTATCCATAGAGTTTGACTTTCGCGCGGATCATGCAAATAAAAGTTGTGAGCTCGAGTTGACATGTAATCGCAGGTAACTTTCTTATACCAGCCGTATTCAAAAATCGTCGGGTAAATCGCCCTTTCGTTTAGTGTCTTGTATTTCTGTTATTTTCAACGTTATTTCCTATCTTGTGATTAGGGTTCCATTCTTGATGTATTATGTTCGTAATACTTTACTTAGAAACCACTGGCAATGACGTGTAAATAAAAGAGTTCGGTCGAGTCGTCAGGAAATTAAACCTCTTTTAAATTTATTGTTGGTGCGTTGGTTATACTCACCTTTCCTCTCACAGATATAAGGTCTGACATGAGCGCATTTCTCTCGTTGCAACGTGTCAGTGACGTTACCTCGTTGATTACTTGAAGCACTATCACGAATCCCAACACACAAAGCGCCGTCTTCATTTCCATTTTCCCAGATAGGTGGATGAAATTCGATGTCTGAACCATCCAACCACACGTGCTTTGACTTGTTCTCGTTCCACTCAGCTCCAATCCAGGAAAAGTTTTCAGCCAAAGCTGCCACAGATTTAAATTCGTTCTCATTGTAGATAGTCACGAGTTGAGAGTGTCGACTTATGCATTCCTGCTTAGCACGTAGCCAATTTGCTGGTTTGCTTACATTCAAATAACACGAGTCCTGATATCTCATCCAAGAAATAGGGCAGGCTGTGAAACAAGATCATTGTTAATTGTATGAAGGATAAAATTCCACTTCCACTTTATTTAATAACGGGACAGCCCAAACTAAGAAATTATGTAAATTATATGTATATACAACATGGGTGAATAGTACTTTTTGCGTGCGCCGATTGACTAGTTCGGATGTGATTAGCCAATACTTTTCACCTCGATTGGCTGAAGAGAAAAAATCGTGCGTTACGTGTTTAATTTCAAACCATTTTTCTGCATATAGACAGAAATTAATCCATTTTTTTTTGTTTCCTTGTGGTATATACTAAAACAATGATTTACCTCATGGTCAGTGAAACCGATGGACGCGACTCGATTAATATTCATCACTATTCCCCTCCACTCCGATGATAGTTTTGAATTATAGATTATTTTACGTTACGAAAAATTAAATACGATGACTAACACTTTCATAATTTTCTTTGCGTATTAACGTGTTTTCCTACCCCCACCTTGATTGGTAAAAATTTAATTTACACAGAATTCTTGCGATATTTTGTGGAAGCTTATTATAATTTTTCTAAAAACAGGTTGAAAATTCACCAACATAGTCTGCGTACCTTATACGATACCAAACCATTAAGTTCAGCGGCATAAAAAATGGATCAACCGCCTCTAATTTTTTAGGAGGGAGGGGCCTTACCTCCATCCCGAGTTGTAAAATTAATACACTTTGCAGCCGGTCCATCCCCAGCCTCATTAAAAGCCAGCACAGTTATACAGTAGGTGCTGTTGGGGCCCATCCCCGCAGAAAATGATCTTTTGTCTGCTTCCAGTGTCCAATTATGGCGGTTACCGTCTGTATAGTGGAGGATGACTTTGTATCCTGTCACTAGGCCCCCATAGACTTTTGGTCGACTCCAAGAAAAGCCAGTAACATACATGTAGCGTTCATTTTGAATGACTTCATTAATTATTGGCGGAAGAGTTGGAGATATGACTAAAAAAAAAGATAATAAAACACATTATGTTAGTTATATGATCCGTACTTGAAAAATGATTGGAATACATCTATTTTTATCTACTGCACACAAAGGGAAAACAGGTAAGAGTCATAATTGATTAGACTGGAGTTTAGAGTGAATGATGTTATCAGTCTCCACAAAAGCTGTAAACATTGCGAGGAGAATTTCTATAGAAAAACTCATTATAGAACAGAGAAAAGTTTCCTACACGAGCCTCAATCGTAAGGACATTTGTTTTATTCTTCTTATTTCTATCGAAAGCTCCAACTAAATCATTTTATTTTGCTTGCTGCTTATTTTTTAATTTTTTTGAAGACAATGTCACTACCCTTGGTTGTCCTCCAAAATTTTTCGAATCGTATGTTCGAAATTGCGCTCGGCAAATTTCGAATCTAGGCGATAATTTTTCGGAGGGAAAAGTTTTTCTCAAGGGTGGTATACTTGTGAAATAAGGTAACCTTAGAGATTAGGGTTAGAATTGGCAGATAGCGATCGTCAAACTAGGATTGCGCACGTTTGTCGCATGCACAAATTCACGACAATAGTGTTTGTTAAACAAGTTTTTCTTCGGGGTCAACCCAACTTTTGTATACCAAGGCAAATGCCAGCGACAACTAGGGTTGAATATTGGGTATTGAGAGTAAGACTTTCATAAATAATGATCATCACTCTATAACCAGACCTGTTGAGTTATCTAGTGGCCATCCATATATTTCCACTTGTAGACATGAATTATTATTCGGTAAAGAAAAAGTCAGCTTTTCTGCTATGACGACGCCCTCGAGTGCGTTAACATGAACCTTATCTGGATTGTAATTCCCTTGTAAAGTCTATAAAAGAAAAAATGAAAGGTGGATGTGAAGCGTTCTTTCATAGTTCTGTTGCCGGTTTTGTGTGCCCCATATGGTCATTACGGGTAGCATAACTTCTTAATTATTCTAGGATTTTGTAATTACAGGGGCGGATCTAGGGGAGGGGAGGGGTGCAGGGGGTGAGCACGCAGCACTTTCCCACCCCACTCCCCCCGAGATGATCCGTAGCTTCCTAATATAACCTCACGGTTTTGCAAAATCTGTTGTATCATTTGCAATGGATTCTCAACAGCTTACATTATGTTATTGCCTAGTCATAAGCCTTCTCCCTTGTTGTTTTTAAAATTTGTCTACGTCACCCGTCCTTTACGTCGTTCCTTAATAGTGTACACACAACCAAAAAATAAAACCTGGATCCGCCTCCAAATCACCTGAAAAACCTCTTGGTTTAAGTACTGTCAAAGGAGGGCAATTTCAACTGAAAATTGATTAGTGTCACAACTTGGCCCGGAATTGAAGGAGACATGAGACAAAAAAAAAAAAAAGAAAGAAAAACGTTACCTTACTTCCATTTGAATCTTCGTAACGATCGGACGCTTCACCTATTCGCAAAATAAGTCTGTACTCTTTAGTAAATAATCCCAGTTGAGAGTTCCCTTGTGTGGCAATAGCGCAGATAACGTGTGGTACAACCAGATTGATTCTGAGATGGCGGTGTGTAGTATTTGGACACCAGGCCCCATGACCATCCAATCGCGCGTATTCAGGACTAGTTGAAGCGTTATAAAAAGATCCGGCCGTAATCTGTTCGTCTGTTATTGCACCTGTCTTCATACCCAGTGGACAACTTAAACACGATTGGTTTTTTTGACAAGTTACTGAGAAGTTAATCATAGAGAGCAAGGAACAATGTCAGTATCTGAGAAACAGCGCACCTACCCCATCCCTAACCCAACGACAGTCAGCCAATAACAAGTTAAAGGTTAATGTTAGTTAGGGAAGGAGTAGGTGTGCAGTTGCTCAGATACTGACATAGATTCGATTAAAACATAATGAAATCACATGTGACTACATGAGTAAAATCTAGATTTCTTATTGTCCTCTTTCAAGCGTGGGCTTCGAGGGATGGAGGGAGGGATGGAGAGGTGGTGGAGGGAGGGGCGGGGCCTGTCTATTCAAAACCTTTTGCCATTTTTATTTTGAATGGTCTTTCGAATTAATATTGATGTGTGGCTTGTATGAATGAGTGAAATTCCTCTCTTACTGAACATTTCGCCCCCTCTGTCCAATTTGTTTGTTTTAGCCACTGTCATGGATCGATACAAGAGTAAATAATGGGTCCAATATTTTCTATTGTTTGATAGGATATTAATGTGAGTGAGTTTTATCTGTATATGTTTTAGCACTCATCTTTTTTTCTTTCTTTTTTTATTTGTCTAATAATTCATTTATTCCTTTTTTTCTGCATCATGTATGATCTAAAAGCCTAATCTAATACTGTCGTTGACAAATTAACAGGGGGGAGTTTTTTCCTTTCATTTTAAAGTTTTAAAACTAACATCGTTCGCTCAATTAACTATGTGAAAGATAAATGCAACCTTTTCTTTTGAAAATGGCCAACCTTATTTGGGCATCGAAACTTATAACAAACCGCAATTCCATCGTCGCTATACAATAACAAGATTGTAGAGGGACTTGTTCAAGGTAAAACACATACCATTTTCGCCGCATTTCTTGGTGTCAGAAAGCTGATAGGAAGAATTAAGCCTGCTGTAGACAGGCGGATGAACCTGGCACAAGCGATTTCGTGTTTGGATGCCCCCCTGACATGCACTCCACTCGCCCCAGTCCCCTGGAATGTATTCGCTAAGGTTTCCATCTGCAACCAACAAGGGAGAAGAATTAGCCTCTAAATTCTTAAGCATTCTTTTCTCCTAGGTGACATGACTTACATGGAAACAGTTGTGCGAGCTCGTGATGATTAAGGAAACTATATCGATTGCCTTAACTTATGACTATCAGATTAATTAAATGAATCATTGCACTGATTGACTGACTGATTGACCGACTGACTGGCTGACTGACTGACTGATTGACCGACTGACTGGCTAACTGACTGACTGACTGACTGACTGACTGGCCGACAGACTGACTGACTGGCTGACAGACTGGCTGGGTGACTGACTGACTGATTGACTGATTGACTGGCTGGCTGGCTGGCTGGCTGGCTGACTGGCTGACTGACTGACTGACTGACTGACTGACTAACTGACTGACTGACTGACTAACTGACTGACTGACTGACTGACTGACTGACTGACTGATTGACTGACTGACTGATTGACTGACTGACTGACTGACTGACTAACTAATTCACTGATCGACTGACTGACTGAATTACTGACTGACTGGCTGACTAACTGACTGACTGACTGACTGACTGACTAACTGACTGACTGATTGACTGACTGACTGACTGACTGACTGATTGACTGACTAACTAATTCACTGATCGACTGACTGATTGACTGACTGAATTACTGACTGACTGGCTGACTAACTGACTGATTAACTGACTTACTGACTGGCGGACTGACTGACAAGCTAACTAACTGACTTGTTAAACGATTGTTTGACGGACTCACCAACTCGCTCACTAACAGTCTGACTGCATGCCTATCAGTCTGAATGATCGGCCACCCGTCCTCTCATGTGTCCATCTGTCTTACTGTCTAAATGGTGTCATAAATGATTGACAAACGCTCTTACCTTTCCTGTAGGCTACAAAATACTCACGAGGAATCGGACTGAGTAGGGTTCCGTTTGGCTTAGTGACAGACAGCGAAACATTTTTGCTAGCGTTTGAGACAACGTGAAGCACCGTCACATAATAAAAAGATCCTGCGGTCATGTTCATGCCCTTTGATCTAAGAAAAAAATATGTTTATGAATTATTTAAAGGAGCGAGATGTATTTCATCACAAATTGTGGTCAGATTCCTCCACGGGAGAAAAGAACGCTCACAAATTTGCCTCCCCGAAAGTGTGGCTTTGTAGTTCAGTCGGTAGTAGCACCCGAATAGTATCTGCGAGGCACAGGTTCGAATCCGGTTAAAGCCTAATTTTTGTTCAAGCTTCTTTTCTACCGCTGACTTATGAGGATCATTGCTTTGCTTGACAATCCACTGTACGATTTTTCACGTATGTCATATAGACGCATGCAGGCATGTAGTTTCCTATCTCTTAATTGCTTAGTTTCTGATTTCTTGCTTAGAAATTTGATGCTACCCACGACTGACCAGTTTGGAATTTTTCCTTCCTTTTCTTTTTTTTTTCTTGAAAGAAAGTAACACGTTATTTTTCTCTCGATTCTGATGATGACCTCCGCTCAGGTTGTCGAAACGTCTGTCAGTCACCACAGCCCTTCTCAGGACTATCCTCGCCCAGACGATCAGATTACAAGATTAAATACTGTTTTCAATCATTATTGCATTATCCTTGATCCTTAACAAGTATAGTTACGTTTTTATGATTATCCGTCTAAACGTATAATCAATCAAAGAACTCATTTAACAAAATTGTGGGTAAGCATCATCGACGTAGTTTGTTTAGATGGTAAAAACTTACGAGTTTTGACATCTTGTCAATAAGCTCCCCATCTTACTCTCGATCAGAAGCACGCATGCGCCGTCGCAGGACAGATGAAATTGATACATTCCACTTTCGGGTGCGGCGAAATAGGCACGAAGCCGCTGACCATATTGTGGCTCGGGTAGAAACGTTTGATTCGAGACTCGATCGGGAGAGTCAGGAAAATCTTGATTTTCCAATAACGAGCTCAAGTTGTTTCCATGTATATTATCCAGCCATACTTCTTGTAAAATACCTTTGATGTCTGGAATCAAAAGCGTTTTTTAATTACCATTATTACATTGGATGGTCCATTGAGAGGATCGTGACTCTCTCTTGATAAACCTTGTACGATTCTAATTTTAAAAAATTAAACTAAAAAGGCATTTCAGCAATTAAAAGTAACTTAGACAACAGATCATATTTTTGGTCATCAGTAACATAGTAGACAAGGGGGGCTATAGAAAGATGGGTGTTTCTTGATTCATTCACTGCCAATGAGGGGGGGTCATTAGATTTCTACAGAGCCTTACGTGCGGCTTATGTTAATTTCCTCCTCCCCCCCCCCTCCCGCCCCACCCCTGCCATCTTCAGTAGATAGCTAATGACCGGGCCTTTAAAACGAAAATACCAAAACACGGAACATTGTATTCAAGATAGCTCAAGAAATTCGTCCTCTTCTGTTGTAAAAGTGATTCTTCATTATCTTATGCGAATATTTTTATATTGTATCGTATTATATTTTATCTAATACTCATAAAAGTTATCATCTTTGAGAGCTTCTAGAACGTTCTAGTCTCAGTAACACTACAGTCTCCTTTCTGGAAGACAATGCATTGACATCAAAAGGAAGAAAAATATGATTCTGTAGAGAAGTGTTAATTTGCTTGTGTGTTTATCCATAGGTGCCTAACACATTCGGTATCATCAATGTCTATCCGCGTCGTTAGGGAAGTGCCTCAGGGTACTCTTATACACAAGTCTTTTCTCATCATCTTTTGGGAAGATAATGTATCGATGTGGTAACTAGAAATGACACATTAAGCACTATTGGGAATTAAATGGTTGATATCTGCTTGAAGAATATTACATGAAATATTTGAAGAAGTAACCGAGGTATAATCGGGAAGGACAAACACGGGAACTACGTTCGTTACAAAAAGGTGTTGTTAAAACTTCTCGGCAGACACTTCTAACATCAAGGTCGCCCCGGATTAACCAATATTAAACGACATTAAGCAAAATAACTTTACAGCATTAAGAAAAGGTTTTCCTGTTTAGTTATAGAAAACATCAAATTCTATATCCAAGAGAAGATCAATCATTTTTTTAGTCGCCTTTATTTGAGAAAAATAATTTTTAGCAGAGTAGAAATACCTGGTGGTAAACATGACAAATTATAGATGAAATTCTCCTCCGTTGCATTCTGTACAACTCCTTCACGGAATTTTCCAGCAACAATAATCTGTGAAAACAATACAATTCTTTTTTGTGCTAATATTCCATGATTCTCGGCTAGTTATATTCAGTATAGATAAACTATCTTCAAATTCATTCGAGGCGTTAATAATTACATGTCAGAGAAAAATAAATGACGTGGTTCAGCGAACAAAATAAGCTACGTATGTCTTAAGCATCTCTTATTCCAGAACGATTGTTCTTCAATAATAAAGCAGAGAAGCACACGCTTACCAGAGAAATGCAAGACCAAATTCTGAATCGTAACATGACGTCAGTTTTTGAACGTAGAGGGAAAAATAATACAAACTCTTTCTCGACACATTTCTTCCCCTGACGGCCTTTTCGGGAAACAGCTTTTTTCTGAAGCGAAGGTTATTAGTTTAATTCCATGAATTTTTAATGCACAATAACCGGGGAGACTTAGCTTCGTTTCACTATTCATAACTCTTTGCCACATTCGTGAGAAATTCTGGAACAAATTAACGTATTATTCATCGGAGGCGCAAGGGAACCATACTGGAAACAAAAAAACATTTTTCCATTAAAGTTTGAAAAACGCATTTGTTTAGTCAAAACTCTGATTAAAATTTCATGACCGCTTTATTAATAATCAATGACTGAAGAAATTGAAATTGTTGGGTAGGCACTGATGGAAACTAAAAATTATTGAGTAGTGAGTAGAAAATGACAGCGATTGCAATTCCAGTTAAAAGTGTAATGCATGTAAACTCGCTCTTGAAAGAATCGTTTTTTACCGCTCAAGAAAGTTGACGAACTTCTTATGAAAATACCCTTTGTGTAAACAAAAACGTTACAGCATGAGATTGAAAATTTGAAAGACATACTTTGTGAATTTAAAATGTCAACTCCCTAATTCTGTTTACACCACTATTGCTTGCCGGTGAGTAACATTCCAACTGATGTTGTCTCAAATTTTGTCTAAACTGGGGTAATGAACTCGATGAAGCTTTTTCATAATTCTCAATAGGAAATAACTTTCATTTAATACAGCACATCTTGAGAATTTCAGCCGAAACCCCCAGCTCTTCGTCTTTGTTAATCGAAAAGAAAAACCAAAACAAAAATCGTGATACGATTGGTTAGAGAACAACAAAGCTTTCACCCTCTCCCTTTGAAAAGTTACAACTACTACTGTGCAATAAGTAAATTTTTTCAGAAAAAAGTTTTCTTTGAAAATCTTTACAAAGACTGTGGCCATAAACATTGAATTTGTTTTCACATTATTAACATACTATTAAGTATAAGAGGAGGGAGAATATAGAATATAACTGCCAAATTTTAAGGACTAGCTTAAAATACGTATACGATGGAAAACTACTTTTCTATTGACAGGTTTGAATAACAGGAATTTTTTTCATTTTTGCGCTAATGTTTAGAATTCGTCTTTTTAAAGCTCATCTGTGCAAATACAATCTGTACAAATATCAAAGTAAATTTTCACATCAGGTTAACAGAGATAACTCTACCAGCTACTGGCTTTGTGCCGAGATTTGAGTTTTCAGTACTGTGTCATCTAAATTTTTGCTCTTTGATGCTTTAATAAAATCGACAAAATTAACGATATAGAAACGTGCAAACATAACGCAGGACCAACACTATAACTTGGCAACAGCCGCCAGACCGCAGATTATACAACCAATACAGGTTGTAGAGAAACAGAACTACAGTGATTTGATCCTCAAAACTGTAATTCCCGAAGACAAAAGCTGCTTAGCTTTTGATGACAGTGAGTAGCTTTAGTCTCAGCAATTCTTCACCTATCTCTCTAACTACAATCTCCTCAAGTAGTTTTAAGAAATTAAAGAAATTTAATAAGAGTTGTGCTTACAAGTGGCATTAAATTGCGCTTCTTAAGATCCTTGGAAGCATGAAGAGAGATACATTTCTGAGGGGGTATTGAGAGGGATCAGAATATTGATCACGAGATCGGAATGATCAATGTTTCCACTTGTAACTCTGCCTAATTATGGTCACTAAGTAAACAATGACATCATGTACCTATTTTTCAAAATTTTGGCTAAGATATCAATTGAGGTACCTTATAAGCGATAAATATTCGTGAAAACGAAGAATAGGTACTTCCGGAAAGAGTTGCATCGTAAGTCCTACTCTGTCTGATGTATAATAAAGTGCAGTGTCTGGTTTCGGTGGCTAGCATTTTGTTTTTATTCTCCTGTTGATTTGGCCTTGAATAGAGAGATTAATCAGTAAAACCACCTGAGAAAGTCGGAAACGGCGGTGTCAAGTCTTGAGAAATAACAAGGAAGTTGATTTTGAAAGAATTAAAGAACGCGATTTGGGGAATTTCGGGCCGTGGTTATGGAGTCCTTTCATACACGGAGTCCGAAACTTATCAACAAGAAAAGCTAATGTTTTTATTACATTTTGTTTACCATCACACGTCAGGCTATCTACTTGACTGACTGTCTATCAGGGAATGGATAGAGAGGGGTGTAGCCAATCAGATTATGGCATATGTGATAAAACACTAACAGTTTAAACTAATATAGCTCGGTGGATCACATCGAAACGTTTCCCGTCAATGATGGAAGCCTCCCCTCCCCCTCACCGAGGACCATTTTTGTTATTTTTAAAGTTTGTTCCTGTACATAGTATATTGAGAACATCCCACGCAAGCTCTATGACATTGCGCAAAAGGAAATCAATGTAAACCGATCACCTGTGTTTGGATGCATAAACCGACTCTCTAACTGTGTTGTAAACGGTCTAAGTTAGGCCCTTTTGTTGATTGTCAGTTCGAGACTGAAGTTGATTTCTTTAAATAGCTCGTATCCTTATAGTTTTGGGATTAGTTAAATTCCCATTATGAAAACTGCTTAGAGTGCTTTTGTTTCATTTCTATGATTATGCAGATGTTACACTGAATTCTGTCAACTTATCAGAAAGCATTTGGGTTAAAGTCAGAAGGAGAATTTTAATTCAGATCTCAGAGATTCCTGGCGATTGAAAGTATGACGCGCATTCCATTACCTCCATTCTTGTCTACAGACAACTGATCAGACATTTAATGTTATCAACTCAGTTGATAACGTAAATTAGCCGTAAATTAACGTAAATTAACCGTAAAGAGTTTAAAAGCCGACAAAGGGCTAACGCTCGAAACTTTACTGAAAACTGAATTACCCTGTTCTTCTCTCCCACCGACGCAGCACCACTGTTTCTTTTAGAAACTTACCCCCTTTGATCAGACCTTTGATGGTTAACTCTAGAACCTAATCATAACTTTATCCTTGTGTGATTTCTTTTGCTGATTCATCCTCGACCTTTGAACATCTGAGGATCTTACCTACGTCGACGAAGTAAATTAAAATGTTTCCTTTTAATGCAATTAAAAAATTTCTCTAAAGCATCATGACCTTTGACAGCACACTCGGACAAAATGAATCAAGATCGGCCCAGGGAACCGGCTCTAACAGAATTACCCTGACTTATCTCTAAGATTTTCGTAATCAGGATGAAATAAACAGTCTCTTTTCCTGAGTAAGAGCTTTTCTTGCCAAAATCTCTTGACCAAAATAAGGGATTAAACCTCAAAGGAAACTGGTTTGGCAGTTTTCCATGGGCTTTTTCTGTATTTCACATAATTTCTATATAAAAATACTACGTACTAAACCGAAACGGTTACTAACTTTTTCTTCCTTACATTATAAATCAAATATACACATTTTCTCTACCCTGCAAAAATATGTACTACATACTTTATGTTTGTTTTCTGCTGTCATATGAAAAATTACTTATCGCCCCATAATTCGGGCGGCATTAGAGTCCTTTACAGCTTGAGGCTAAGAAATAGTTGTGTTTTCTCCAGCTGTCGTTGCAATTCATTGTCGTTCTTCAACAAGGTTATGGTATTTGAGTTGATTTAAAAATGATTAAAACAGCCAATGGTTATTCAGCTGAGAACACTTCGATGGAAATAGTAATTTTCACGTCTAGCTGCTACACTATTCCGGGATAATTGGTGAGGAGAAGTTATGCTGACTCATATGTTCCATCTCCTGTTTTTTTAATAAGTGAGTTCTAACTTCGGGAGAAGAAGAAGATAAATGTTTAAGATCACCGCTGTATGAATATAACCAGGATACGTATTCGATGACGTGGGAGACATCAAAGAATACTTAGTAGACTTAATCAGGGTACAGACTTTAGTGTATTGCAATTTTGCATCGTTTTTCAATTGTACTTATTTCAATTACTCCGCTGGTCCTTTGTACTGATTGATGGGTGATCCAAACAAACAAGAAACTTAAACCCGTCAATCAGCTTATTAAAAGCTTAGGAATGGCTGCGTATCGTGTTCAGTTCCTAAATGGTAAAGATTCATGTGTATTGGGATGATGCAGTTATATTTATAGAGGGTGAACGTAAACATTTTTCCAAATGTTCTATCTCCCGAAGAACAAGGAATATTTTACTCGGAATTTTTGGTCTCTTTGCGGATGGTTATTAAGCTCAAAAAGAAGTTTAATTTAAGGTCAATTAGTTCCTGTGAATTATGTCAAGCTATCTTCGGTATTGAATGAATCAAGCACGAACGAAAGATAAAATCCAATCAAATGCTTTAGGTTAAGAAGTTTACATTATTTTCATCTGCTACGGATAAATTGTTTGTACAACTACACATATAACAGCTACAATCTGTGCACACATCACAAGTAGAAACTAAATATAACATTCCACCACTATTTACAGCCACTTCAGATGAGAGAACCTTGCGAGGCTAAGTAGCCAGTCTTTCATCTGTTTTCATACTTCGATGAACTTGTAGTCAAAGTACTTTGAAATTCTATCAAGGAAGGCGTAGAGTCCTTTCCTCAGCTCTGAGCTCATCATGTACACAGCGACGGGGTTAAATGCACTGTTACTAAAAAATAAGGAGATACCGAGGGTGTATAACAGATCGACTGCTTTTGTTGTCGGATCGATGCCTCCAAAATCTATTGCCAGGGCAAGTAGAGTTAAAGGAAGCATACAAATCCAGAATACAACGACAATGAGTAGAAGCATTTTGATTAATTCTGCGTTCTTCTCTAAACGGAATTGGTCATGACGGAAGGTAACGGTTGCGCCGCTCAAGGAGTTTGCTCTCGCCCTGATCCGCGCGCTTTGTCTTTTCATTGCAGACACGATTGCTGCATAGCCTCCGGCTGTTATGAACAGGGGCACGATGATAAGTGTGGCAATAAAACAAGTGTGTATTCGCCGCTGAAGATCTCCCGACCACTTAGGTCCGCATCTGAGATGGTTTTGACTCTCTTGCACATCCATAAGAAACGAGATTGGAAAACCAACAGTAAGATATGACACAAACCATACGATAATGATGATCACTTTGGCCTTCCGTTGCGTTAGATGTGGTTTAAAAGGTCTGCAGATCGCCCGAAACCTCTCAATTGTGATAACAGTTAGAGTCAGTATGGACACACAAAAGAACACTTCGTTCAACGGGGCGAAAATCTGGCAGGTTAGCTTGTCGAAGGGCCAACCTACATAATCCTTGATGAACTCAGCTGGGAGAGAGATCAGCAGAATCCCTAAGTCGCTGAAAGCTAAGTTCACAATGAACAAGTTTGTTGTGGAACACATGTCCTTACGGCACCACACTGTTAAAATGATGTACACATTCCCTGCGATGCCAAGAATAAGGACGAATGAATACCACGCACATTGGATCGCCAAAAAGGTGTAGTTGATGGGATTTTCTGAATTTTCAGATGAACCATCGTCCATTATACCAGAGCCCATATCCTCCGTTAGTTCGCCCTCCATTTCTCAGGGTCTTCCTAAGACTGAGTCCGACGTGCAGTTTAACAAGTAATGTTAATTTGGCTCCGGTTGTTTGGTTTTACTCCACCGGAAAGAGACCAGACCCCTTGACAAATGATACAAATGGCAAAGCTTACCACGTCGGCCAAGAACACAGAGAGGCAAACCCTGTTTGTTCTTGGATCGTTTGAATTTCACAGGATTATAATCAAATCTGTCGCGAGGCTGCGGCACGAAGATGCCGAGGTGTAGAAAACACCACAGGTCATTAGTAACTTCAAATGAACCATACAGCCTTGTGACGCCCTATTTATAGTCCTCATAGGTTAAAAACGAAGCGAAAAGGAAGTATTCAGAGATAAAAAAGCTTTCGGCTGTATGAGATTGAAAAGTTCCGTTATCGATAACCCCCGAAATCAAGTTGAGCTGATGTTAAGATTGCGCGAAACTTGATGATGTGCGCAACTGGACACCTAATGTGTGGAGTACTACTGATGATTGCTGACTCTATGTTGACAGATATAAAACAAACCTGTAAATTCAATAATCGTCTTCCGATCGGAAACATTCTCAAACCTCGCCTAAAATCTGTTCATTAGAAAGTGTCGGGAATCGCCATCGATTCTTTATTTATTGTTATAAAAGACTGGGATAACTGATGAATATTTCGGCTTGGTTTAAGAAAAATTTTTACCAGGCGGGTTTTAACTTGGGTAATCCTATCCGGTGGAAAAAAACGCAAATACTTCACGATACCCAGACAGCTAACTCACAGTTCTCTCAAAATAAGTTGGAAAAGTTCACGAAAAGCACTAAGATGGAAGATTTAAAAACCGCGAGTCACGTTTTCTTAAAGTAATTTCCGACGCATCTGGCTTGGGCAAGTGAACAGTGTTGAAATATTTCTAACGAATATAGTCCACAGTTCAAGTCTGTGGTGGTGTCATTTGAATTAATCGGTAATTTAGCAACGAAAATTACTTCACATTTGCAGTTAATGCATTCCTCAAAGCACAACAGTTGATTGAGCAATTTCTCGAAATTTCGTAGCTTTCTGCGCGAATAATTTCCTCAATAAATGAAATTAGAGTTTGGGTCAAGCTCTCCCCGATCAAATTTGCAAACTTTAGTCTACAAAAAAATAAAAAACTAAAACGCACTATTGCATTTACCGTAAGTAGGTGATTTTGTCGTAGCATGACGTAATTGCTTCTCCTTCACCCTGTTGAAAGATTCAAAATTGCCCTCGATATTTTGTATAAACGATTCTTCTGGAGAGGTCGGGGAAAAACAAAGAGGAAGTCAAGATAGGCTTTAGGTAGTAATATCTGTTCTCATGATAGTAATTCTTGTTCTCACTGAATGCATTTCACCCTTAATAGTTACATGACTCTGCATCATTTCGCACTAAATCAAAATGCGTCTGTGCGCTCTTACATCTAACTCTGCTAGATGGGTCCAAAGGTTTCATCGCGCAGATACCAGTGCCGAATAAAAGAGAGGGTTGTTATTGAGGCCGAAAACTACATCTTTTTAATAGAAGCTGCAGACGATCAGGTCAAACAAGAGATTTTATCACTTCCTGGCACATAATGGAAGTTTTAAGTCGAATTTATGGCTTGTACTGCATGTTTTCGTCTCAGTAATTTTCGAATCAGTCGTGGTCTGCCAATACTGTTGGAGAACAGTCGATGGTTGGGTGGAGAGAAGCAGAGAGAAAAACAGAGATATTCAGGTATTTTGTGCAATGACACAATTTAACAAAAGCGATGATGATATCAATATTAACAAATTGCGTTTGTCAGTTATGGGTCCACAGGCTCTAATGTCGTGTTTTCATCTCCTATTTTTTTTCAGTTCTCCACGCCCATTCATAATTTCTACCCCAGTATTAACCATATTTTACTTTATCACTCTACTTGAAACCTAACAAAAAAAATCAGTAATTTAGCTGAAAACGTTAGCGCCTGAGACAGACACGAAGAAAGTAATTTTTGACTTTCAACTGACAATGGAGTGTTCTAAGCTGCCTTCTCGAATTGTCCGTTTCATTGTGAACCCGCTGATTGTGATAACATCTCTTGAATGATTGAGGAGGTAATTAGCCACTTTGTCGACAACACCCTCTGATCACTCTCTACCAATGTTTTTATTGTAGTTACAGCTTCCTCATAATCATTTAGCTGTTTACCGTCGTAAAGTAAATTCCTCTAACAAAATTTGAGGAAACTAGTGTGGACACTTGCCAAAAAGATGAAAAACTTTTCAAAAATGCGCAAAATACGTGTCATTTCCAATGTGCAGCGGGGGCCCATGACATTTATTTACGTCGTTGAATGATATGACGATTGCTCCTGATATTATCTTCTGACTAAATTGAGCGCTAATGTCAACTATTTCGAATACGTAAGCATGCTCTGCATAGCTGCATGTTTTCTCTTTCTTAGGCGCTCGATAATCGTGAAATCATAAACTGATTCCTGACCTTGGGAACTTTATCATCCCTTCAAGTTCCACTCAAGATATGAAGGCTTACTCTCCCAATTGATGACCTCATATTTGTTTAAAGTTTAATCATGAGAATATAGTGCTTGATCAAGATAAAATCGCGGAGTCGATATTCTTTTTGTAAGCTTGTAAAAGTCGTTAAGATAAGTTGTCTTTAAATCACATCTGCCAGAGGCCTAAGAGTTAGTTCGCTAGAGGTATAACGGAACACGGTTGTTACTCAGTCGTTCTGTTGTCCGTAAATAAAACTGAAAAACTTCAGCCGTGATCTTGCAGAGGTTAACCTTTAGTTGAATTAAACAAATTCAGTACTTTATTGAGTATGCGACAGGGTTACGATGTGATTTATTATGAAACCTTTATCTGCAATTTGAGGATTTTTAGCTTCAACAGCGCAACCAAACAATATTCTAGTCTCAACTTTGGATTTCTATTGTCAAAATAAATTGTCTTTCATCTTGAAACCGAAAACAGAAATATTCCAACCCTTCTCAAATGCGTTCCGTGATAAAAATAATCATTATTTTTGTCCAATTGTTTGTTTTGGAGTACATTTTCAAAGGACGGAAGCGAGTTCAATACACAGGAATGAAATAAAGTAAACAGTGGGTATAATCTGTGTAAATCTCTATTCCAGACAAGAGGATAAACAACCAATAGTCTGTAGGCAAAGTACGAAAACCCTCGTAAATCTTGGAACAGGGAACGGAACCAAGGAACGGAACCATTTTCTTGGCGGTTGCTCTTTCCTGTCTGAACGGTGGCATCGTCACCTTACCTCAAGCTTACTCATAGAGAAAATCTCCGTAAGATTGGGATAGAATTCGAAATGGTTACTGCATAGAAAAAAATATAAAAACCACGGAGGAACATTTCGCTAATGTTATGATTGTATGTGAGAACTCAACTCTCTTCTACAAAAACGACGCTACACTCTTCTTTTGGAGGTTATTTTTGAAGAACACACTTTGTAAGAATGTACCGAAAGTCAAGAGAGAGCGTCTAATTTTATATTTTGCTTATATTTTTGGAATCAGTACTGCTAAGATTACCTTGAGTTAGCTGGCATGACATTTTTTATGATCAAATCCACAAAAAAATTGTTTTAAAAATGTGAACGTCAACAGGGTATTCACTCTCACGATTTACAATATCTAACCGTTAGAAACAGTTCTACAGGTGTTATGATATGATGGAGTTTAGATATACCAGACTACTGCTTTAGTTTAAATAGTTATGTTTCCTTTCCCCTCTGGCAGCATCAGAAGAGTAACGAAGGGCGTTTAATTAGTACTAATCCATTTACTTTTAGGTCGTTATCGAAAAAAGGAACAAACAGGCAAACAAACTCTTGGTAAAGAAGAAATTTCTAAACTACTTTTAAGGTCTTTAATCTCAAAGCGAGCCTTGTAAGAAAAAAACTTTGAAAGGATACTGACAGAATCTGACCCTTAAAGACTCACACTACAAGACTCAGGAATGTCTCGTTTGTCCAAACGAACTGAATATTCAGCTGTAGAAGATTACGATAAAAAGTAACGTTCTCATAGACCCAGTAGTTGATAAATTCAGTGAGCTTGTAGAGATCATTTTGAATGGCAAAAGCACAGGAGTTTTTTTCTGTTGGACACATATCATGTCACACCCACAAATGATTCGCCCTTAGTGAAGCCGACAAAGGATCTTGCATGAACTTAAACACAAGGTTTACACGCCAGCTACAATATTTCTGAGCTTTCGATTTGGAGTCTGCAGCACATATATTTACCACCTCTTACAAGCATCACAATCTGGTTCTCCGTAAGTGATTATGTATTATTAAACGCTCTAAACTGGTGACTTTCTCCCCGTTACGTCACCATCATTTACAATGTACCTTGTAGGTGTGCTTTATGCGTGCAGCAATTTAAAACAAGAAATGTTTTTCATTTCACCGGTTGTCTTGTGTCAGCCAGAAAATTTTCAAGTCAAACATATGCTTATCAGTAACTATCTGCGTATTGATTCAGGTGCATAATTTACGACAAATCATTCAGGCAATCTTTTCATGGCTGGTCAGGTCATAACTTATCATACTGACTGACTTCCGTTTCGTGCACGTAGAATACCGACGCTTCGTTACGAGCATGCAAGCAACTTTCGTTTGGTTCTAATCCAGATCAACAGCCACTCCCTTAAAAAGACGCTACCCTAAGACACGTTTGGCAAACGAAAGACAGTCATTATAATAATGAAACAGTTAAAGCAATAGAAAAATATTGTAAATTATAATGTAATATCCGAGCTTTTGCTTATTTCCATCTCGACCTATTTCTTGACAGGAACACTGAATCCGATGTAGCTTAGGCAGTTAGCTTAGATATTTTTGTTAGCTATCTCAGTTTTAATTACTGACCTACCTTAGACTAGCAATGGCTAATTGCGGGTCAGCCAAAGTAAAGTCGATAGTCTGAAAACTGAAGAGAATTGTAAGAATAAATGTAAGTGAACACGTGCAACAAAACATGTAGATGTAACTTCTTTAATTTATACTTTTTCACATCTTTATCTCGTTGGTGCCAGACTTTGTGAAAAAAATATACGCGATATCTTCCAGTCCAATAATCATTCTAATTGGAAAGTATACAACAGACACACATACTTAATTTATTAAGAACACTATTGACAAATGCACATGTACAAAGTTTTTTGTGACTGTGTGAATCTATATCTCAAGCAAAAAGCTACAGTGAAATTCCGCTTCCTTAAACCTCTGGGGAAAAAGGAACTTGGTTTTAATTATCAGAGGGTTCAAAAAATTGGAATAAGATAACAGCGTTTGATCAGGGAGGGGTACCAAAGTAGGATTTAAAAGTTATGCCTTGTTGGCGAAGTGTACAAAAGATCTTTCTTGAAGAACAATTTTCTCATAGACAAAAATAAGACAGATGGTAATTTTCTCATAATTAGAACTTATAATACATGTCTGGTGTGTAACCAGCAGCTTTCAAATATTTTATCATGTCCTTGTCAAACGACTTGGTTCCACAGATTAACACGTGAACATCACGTGACGGCTGAGGCATCTCACGTGACACAAGCTCCTGATCGATCCTGCCGTATGACATGTGGTCTCTGTACTTGACTTTTGATTGGCCAGCTTTACTTTCCTACAAAGGCAATGTCCACATTTAAAAGAAGAGCTTCACAAAGCCTTAAACTTAAGGGACACTGCAAAAATTAGGCAACTATTTTACAACAGGGACTTTGGAATAACAGAAAAAAAAAACACATTGCTGCAATTTGATAGCAGACAGTTACATACTGTGAGTCTAGAATCCCATGGGCAATCAGTCATTCAATTCATCTTTCTTTGCCCATAAAAATAACAGTGGGATTGCAAAAAAATAACAACTACTGGTATTGTTACCCATCCTGGATGGAAAGCAAGTCCATAACTGGTTACTTGTCAAAAATTCATCAGGTTTCCACAACAGTTTGCAGTTACCCATTTATACCCCTGGTTGGAGAGGAGCACTGTGAGGGTAAAGTACACTGCTCAAGAACAACACACAATGACAAAGCCTGAGCAAAACCCAGGGCCCAGTTGTTTGAAGGCTAATTAATGCTAATCCAGGGTTAAATTTCAATCCAGGTTTCTTTATCTTTTTATGCAAGAACCTTTTCAGATAATTTTTTCTAATCTTTTTAGAGCATCCAATCATCAAATTGTAGACAAAAAGAATTAAAATGAATTTTCTTTGAAAGCTTTCAGATGTGAAATCAAATTTCACACTAACCGTGGGTTATCTTAGCCCAGCTTTGAACAACTTGGCCCAGAGCTCTTTAAGAGTCTTGCATACCAACTAAAAGGCCACCATGATACCTTTTGGGCTTAATCTAAGAGCACATTCAATAACAATGGAGCAAACAGGAAGACTTCACCCTTTGACCAGTAAGAACAACTTGCATTGAATTTCTCCATACAATATCACATGTGAACCAAGGTCACTAGAATAAAGAACATGATTACCAAGTACAGAAGCTTTTGATTGTTAAACAAATTCTCCTATTCAGCACCTTAGGAAATGTATAGAGAACAGTATGGAGAATGTGTAAACTGATGTTAGGGTGTAAAGGGTTTAGATAGCATTGTATTACCTTCAATAACTAACCTGGCTTAGAACATAGAGTACTGAAAAATTCCAGTAAGCTTTAAATTCATCCAGTGTGTCTTTCATTAAAATGTCATCATATGTTTGGCTTGAGTAAACCAATTGGATAAATGTTTCGTCATCCTCATTTGTAACTATGTCTTGAATCACTTGCAGCATTGGGGCAATCCCTGTTCCTGCCGCTAACATACCAATCCTACGATACTGAAAACATACAGTACTGTAAAATGGGAGAAACACTTTTTTGTTTTTGCCACTATATAAGATCTGTAACAGTATTTTAGATCTACATGTATCCAAGGTTCCTCTAGATTCTTTCCCATACCTTCCTTATAGAAACACATATGCTGTTTGCCACATTCAAAATACCTGATTTGGTGAGTAAGAAAATTTTCCAAAAGGTCCACGCCATTCAATCATGTCACCAACTTGCCAAGTTTTTATATGTTGAGACATTTTTCCATTCAAATAAACCTGTACAATAAAAATTGGTAAGGATTAACAGTTTGAATTAATTGCTTATTTTCTTGAAAGAGTACGTGCTATTTACATTTGAATCTAGACTTTTACCATCTTAATTTTCCACTAAGAAATAAATCTTTGTCTTATTTAACTTTGCATTAAAGGCCTTATTTGACAGCTTCCCACAAAATACAAATTTATTAATGAGATTCATCATTCAGATAAAACTATTAAATAGTTTTGCATAATTAGAGAGGGAATCAGAACAGTATACTCTGAGAAATACCTTGATGAGTACATCAAAGAACCCACAGCCATCTACTGGGCTAATAGGTGTGTACTGTCTAGTGATATGCCTGCCATCAAATTTGCCCCTACAAAAACAATTGCATAATTCCTGTTAGAACAAAATTTAATTCAAATGCAAATAATATTTAAAAAGCAGATTGCCAATAACTAGACTCTCACTAATCCTCTCTCAAGAGAGGGGATTCCCTTTTCATCGATTTTCACAATGTTGTACAACTCAGACAATTTATTCCATGCTCTCCAACAGTTACACGTGCAGAATAGTATATCAAACTAACATATAAAATTTGAGTGCAAAAACAATTGCTTAAATAACAAAAGAAAAAGGCTTTTGTTCAATCATTAGCTTAATTAACAATTCCTGTGATTTAGAATGCAATTTAAATAGCAACTGTCAAAAAAATTTGTCGTAACAACACTCTTTACTGGAACTGTGATGCGCATGAGGATCAGTTAGAAGGTCTTGGTGTTCTCAGTCTTGGGGATGAAAACTTACTCTTACCCTTTTACCAATTGATAAAAAATGTTATAGTACAAAAAAAATTAAATCATGTGCCTGAGAGAACTTCAATTAACATTGGTAGAATTTGATATAAATTTGATTGTACAATCAGTCAAATCAAATATAATGATATGTACCAATTATTAGTTGAAAAATCAGTATCCCTTTCAACCCTCTAACTGCCATGAGTGATCAAGACAGAATTTCTCCTTACAATATCTAGCAGAAAAAGTGATGAAATAACAGGAAAATATCAATTAGAGGATTCTTAGTTGTTCCAATACCAAATTCTCAGAACTAACATGATAAGAGTTGTATGGCAGACAGTAAGGAGAATTGCTAATGAGATCTTGGGAGTGAAAGGGTTATTCAATTAGCTACCGTAGACATTAAGTTAAAACCCATCATCTCCCAGCTGAGCCAAAACATCTCTAATAGATATACCAATGGAATTATCTCTGTCATGTTTACATCTCACCTCATTATTAAGTGCTGTCCTACTTTGATCCCTAGCTTCCTATTTCCTGGGATCTTAAATCTGTATATACATGAATCATCTGTCATCCGAGTGATGGACTCTAGTTCAAAACATCGAAACTCTGAAGTACTGAGTACTTGCTCAAAACTTCCATCAGGTAAATCCTCCAGGATACTTTTTCCACTTTTTATTCTGTCACATTCTAATCTCCATTTTGCCATTTCCTCGTCATAAATATCAAAGACACATGGTACACAACCAGTTCCACAGCAGTCACTATCAAGTGGTTTTTCTGGAGGCTCTGGAAAATCAAGACTGCTATCTTCCGCAAGATGCTCACCTGAATTCTCTCCAATTCCAGACATAGTAATTTCAAATGCCTTAGACAACTATAAATTTTCAAATGTATGACGAGATGTTGTCTTATCCTATCATTTCAATGCGAAGCATCTCCCTACGGAATAGGTGTTTTCATAAACATCCTTTCCAACGATACAATAAATCATCGCAAAGTGACGATTGTGTTTTCAAAGAGTTTTTGTTGTCTCATTTCATGCGATCAACTAGTAAGGTGCACTACAGAGAACGTCATATGAAAAGACAGAAGTGCACCGTAGTTAGTTATACTTAATGAACGGAACCAGACAAGGAACTGTGCATAAAACGATTCACCAAATACCAATGGTTGGTTACCTACACAGGTGAAAAGACAATTTCTTTTGCCAGAAGATGTTAAGCTGTATAAAGTACTTCAGTGCAGCCCACAATCAGCTGATGATCGACCAATAACGATAACAGAACATGACATTTCTCTTCGCCTTCCCACAGTTAGACGCTCGTGAACTCTTATTTTACAAAAGACTAGCGTGGAGAGATTTCTGTATTTACTTTTTGGTGGAAAAGTTTCCCTAATGGCCTTGTTCGTCAGCTTTTTGTTTCGTGGACACAACCGAACTACGAGTGTTTGGAAAGTTGTTCGGTTCAACTCCCAACATTAATGATGTCCACCAGGAAAAACCTTCGGAGCGGGACACCTTTGATCTACTTTCCTCGAAATCCCGCTTTCTTTTCGAGCTCAGTATGTTAGAGCTTTGATTTGCAGGTTTGTTTTCATCTGAATGCATCATTTATTGATACCACCTTTCTAGACCGCCATGTTAGAAACTGTCTAGTACTTAGCACTCTCTCGGACAACACGAGGTCACAACGCATAATGAGAGTCTCGCTCCAATGATTATTATCATTGTCAATTATGAACAGTTCTCATCACTACATCTAATAAATTTTGTAGGAAGGGAGGTACATATACCATGGTATACGGCACTAAATGAACCTTGTGGAGGAGTGGTAACCCTTGAAGTAATTTTTGGTAAAACCTTTGATGCTCGAGGTCGACTTTTCGCAAGTGATATCACCAAAAGCATATTTGTAGAAATAATTTCTTGATAGTAGTCTTTTCAAAGACCCTCCTTCATACTTAAAACATCGTCTAGATAGTGACCTCAATAAGAATCATGAACGAAATAACAAATACACTCATCCTCACTTCCCTAGCCAACCCTCCCCCCTGTGACAAAGGTTGTGTGGCTGGGAAACTAAAGATTGTACCACTAGCAAAATCAAATCTTAATTTGAGAATTCTCGTGTAGGACTTCAGTTACACTGTATCTTGAGGTGTTTGTCTGGTAAAATGAATTATCAACCAATATGGAATTGCGCCAACCAGCCTTAACACCCTAAATACTTTAGTTTTAAGCTTTGTTTGGAAGGAACACGCGCCGTCGCCATCGAAAAAGGTCTAAAAAATATTCATATAATTGTGTTAACTTTCAGCTGATAAAACATGCTTCTAGACAAACTTACCATTTTTGACCGGTCTTTGTTTTACATTCGGAAAATGATAAATCTCCCAAGAAAGAAATTAAAATTGCTGCGTCGATACTTAATTAAATTTCACTGTGAGCAAATTTATGGTCAGAACTGAATTAAAACTGCAGCATCAAAATGTCAGTCAAATTGGTTACAAGACTACTCAGATAAATAATAAAAATTTCGCGCTTAGTAACTCAAATGATTTCTATCAAAACACTTTCCATGGGCGCAATTAAATTTACGTAATACTCAATAACGAGCATGCGTCTTTTTAATATAAACCCATATACAAATCCCGATTAAAATAAAGCCGAAACGAGATAATAAGGATTTTTTTTCTCTGTATCGATAGCTTCACGAGTATGGGCAATAAGATTAAATCTTTCAGCTCTGAGCGGAAAAGACTGGTCACTTAAATTATTTTCATCGTAAATCTAAAATAAAATCCATTACTTTCCTTGTATTGTCGATATAGTGTGAATGTGATGCACAATTGGAATAGATGAATTGTGCGTATGACTGATGTAAGGGAAATGTATAAGTCTTAATGAATACGATTAAACTTTTGAATGCCATAGAGAAACGCTATCAACAGATCTCCGTAGATCGAGCTTCAGTTTTTCTGTATAAAAAAGTAACTCTTCGCGAGAAGTCCAGAGGGAAAATGAAGGGATTCTGGGTACGTGCTGCAATTCGCGAGCCTGACGTTTCAAAACATTTGCTAATTACCACAAAGCAGAACCTTTATGTGTTTCGAACAAACTAATATTATTTTTTAGCTTAGTCTGAGTAAACATTGTGTCCTCGTCAGTTCTATATGTACACACAGTGGATCACCCTATTAACATACATATTGAATTCAACGGTTAATAGTTTAGATGGGCTGGGCTGCCTGCAACCATCGCCGCATAGAGATTAAGAAAAAAATTAACGACAAGATGTACATAATTCGGTTATTTTTTTTACAACATATAATCTACATTGCTTGAGGCAAAAGTGAAATAATGCGTTACCGTAAGGATATTAAAAAGAAACTTTTACGATTCTTTATCCACTGAAGTACATCTTTCCGTTGGTCATTTCGTCCAATAAAAAAAACGATTCTGTTTTGCATAAAAGAGTGTCAGTAAAAGCCGCGTTTTCACCTTAGAAGGATCCAAGAGATAGTAAAAATATTGAAAACTTACACAAGTGTAGAAATATTAAAAGATAAGTTGTCTCTTTTGTGATAAAGCGCCTTCATTGAGTCTTGAAGTTACGAAGAGATGTCAATGAATTCGAGTCATTAGCACTTGATGTGACAAGAATCTTCCCTTAGCAGGAACAAAAAAATTTATTTGCCACACGCCGGTTATTGAGAATTGTTCCACTTTTTACTCCCTTGAGCAAACTGATTGTATCTCGACGTCTCTTGTTATGGGAGATGTTTGAACTCTTCTTCCAGAAACACAGGTTCCGTATTCAGTTTTCGGAGTCCTAGATCCAGCTTCGTTAACATACCCCACCTTTATCGAGGAGGCGATATGGCGATTGAACATCTGACTTAACACAGGATTGATAACCCGAAAAACTGCCCGGCGTATTTCACGATTGCGCCAGCAGTAAATCATTGGGTTCAGAGCACTGTTCAAAAAAATCAAGTTTTCTGCCCATGGGTAGTAATTGTACAATAATTGAGGCGAGTCGCCTTTAATTGTGCGGATAAGTAAAATTGTCATCCCGGGTAGGTAACAAACCAACAACGCACCAAATATATACGCCATCGTTTTGGCAAGTTTAGTTTCGCGCGCTACACTCGGAGCGAGAGGATCATAGTTTTGTTGTTCGCTAACGATCCTTCGATGATGTCTTCTGGCCTCTCGGAAAATAAAGAAGTAGACAAAAGCCGTAATAGCATAGCATGAGCCAATGACAGCGAAACAAATCAGGTATACAATACGGTTTGGTATTCCAGCAAAACGCACACAGGTCAGTGTTACCCACGCTAGCCACACTCCACCAATTATGCTCAAAACGCGAGATTTTGTCACCAGTCGCATGTAGTTTAGTGGGGAAAATATTGCGACATATCTCTCACAGCTTATTAAAGTGAGGTTCAGAAAAGATGCACCCGTACAGAACAGTGCCATTGTCAAGTAAGCGATCCAAACACCACAGTCATCTATTCCTGATAGTGCCAGAGTTTGCCGCGTTATATACAGTGGTTCGACAATGGAGCCTACAAGTAAGTCAGTACATGATAGGCTGACAAGGAATAGATTCGCGTACGTACGAAGTTCTCGCGTCCGCGCAAAGGCTACGATAAATAACGTATTGCATGACACAGCAGCCATCAAGCCCAGTGAGCTAATGATACAAGTAACGATGGCTGTGAGGCGTGCAGACATGGTGTGTGGGAACCGTATCAAGACCTGAAAACTGCAGTTAATAACGTCCATATCTTCAGTGGTTGTTGAAGAACTTAACGATGGCATTTCACTCCGACAAGTGTAGCAAAGGAACAGACCACCTCAATTAGTAGAGTGATGTCGTTCTCCGGCGACGCTGTGCATTGACCAATAATCAAACAGCAGAAAAATAAATAATGTGAAACTGTGCGCGGAAGCGAAATTGAGTGGGTCTTGAACTTGGAATCAACAACTTTTCACGCATCAAACCATCAAATGTTCCAATTTTCACTGTTCACTTGAAAACTTGAATAAATATGCGTGAATTATCTAACTACGCAATGTAATGCTGAATCGTTTAAGTCAGAATGATTTATAGGAGTGTATTCGGATATCAAACGCACCTGTCGCTTCTGTGGGCTGTGTGTGTGCGACAATGTTTATTTTTCATGAGATCAATATGAATACATCTCCACAAAAAAGACCCACAACAAAGTTAATGACGTCTTCATTGACAGTTCACTT
The DNA here is from genome assembly GCF_964200805.1 of Pocillopora damicornis. NCBI lineage: Eukaryota > Metazoa > Cnidaria > Anthozoa > Scleractinia > Pocilloporidae > Pocillopora > Pocillopora damicornis. Next base: position 1,444,089 of record NC_142680.1, read on the forward strand.
GTGTTTCTTGAATCATAAGCTAGATTTTTTACTAGTACTCGTTTATAATTGCGTTATTACATGATGCCCTCAATGGATCGCTTGAAAAGAAAGAAAGTTTATGAATTTCCTACTATCCATTGAAAGGGTTAATATAACCATGGTACGGAAAGTGATATTTACCTCTAGTTTTTATTTAACTGAACAACATGCATAATTAATTGAAATAAAAAAAAGGAAAATAAAATCATTATTTGAAAAAGTTTTTTTCGAGAAGTTAAATAGCAATTGTTATGATATAAGGCAGGGAATCGGATTGAAGTTGTCTTTTTGACATAAAATATTACACTGCTTCAAAAGAAATCCTTCAAAGACAAATTACCTTTTCTTAAATAGTGCAAATTTCAATATATTTTCTTTCATATTCATTTGTAAAGTTGTTTTTATTAAAATTAATGTTTTTCAGTGATAAACTTGATTAAAAAAAGACTGAGATAAGTTAGGACTTCTGTTTTTCAAATGTTTGTCAGAAAACACTTCTTGTCTTGTGCTTTTGTGGATCTCACCTATCTTATCAATGCCAAAATTTCCAATTCTCCTTTTCCATCTTTAACAAAAAAGTGTAGTTTCATTTGAAACGCAAAAAAAAGAAAAAAAAATCCTGTCTTCCGTTGATGCGTCGCTTAATACAAACTCATCGGCACGGTCTTTTATCCAACGAACTCCTTTCCAATTGAGAAATCATATGACAAATTTTCCGCAACTGTCTATTTCATTTTTGTTATAAGGTTTCATGGGGAAAATATGATCATTTTTTGTGACACTCACAATTAAGATGAGTCTCATCTGACTAAGAATGTTTATTCAGATTTTTAGCTGTTATTAAACAAGAGGGAAAATAGACATAATTAGTTTTTTTTTTTTGAAATTGATATTACACATCTTGGAACACAAAATCGCACGTCTAGCTCTATAAAACTTAAAAACTTCCGGGGTAATATTTACCAAGAATATACTATAAAGACCTTGATACAAGAATAAGAAGAACATCAGAGAGACTTCTGCCGCGAGTGCAAATTCTCATTTTTGATACCTAAAGGTTGAGTTTACCTCGCTTCTTAAAGCTTTTTCGTTATGTAGTTGAATAAATGAAACTTAATTAAGAGGTTTAAGGAAATTGAGATGACACCATCTGTCACAGACTGTCCATTCACAATACTTTATCAATTCCTTCTGCAAAGGGATTTTCAACTGAACGATAACAAGAGAAGTTAAAAATGTTCGAGAAAATTCAACGCAATTAACACGGTGTAAAGCCACTTTCTAAATTGTCATTTGTCAAAATCCTCTTTGACGCCGGTGAGAGTTTCAGAGAATGAGTGCTTGAGACACAATGTATCTCTAGACAAGCGGAAATCGGAATAAATCTTAAATCCTTTTAAACCGTAAGGGAGTAATTGCTTATTTGTGAGAACCAATTTCGCCGACAATTTACATACAGGAAACTAGAAAAGTTCAAAATTAAAAGAAGATAATGTTGGTCCTGGTTTGCCAAAACAACATTGTCCTCATGTAATATCGCAGAGATATAAAGCACCCTGATTGCTGGTATGAATTTCTTTATTACTTCAAACGTCGACAATAGTTTAAAAATAATTAATCATTTCAAGTGTAAACAATGACTTAGACGTTCGCGGTATTCTTTTGTTCAAGATGTGACTACCAATGAAATAAACGCTCTGAGTTAAAGTTCAGTTGGCGGCTTATATCAACCTGCACTGAAAAATAAAACCCCTGATACTTGCTGGATATCTGGTATAAACTGAGTCAGCAGTCTTTACGTTTATCAGATGTTGCTAGGCAACAAGACGTAATGTTCAGTGTTTTCGCGAACGCTCAGAAAACCCTTTTGTAAGAAGAAGGGAGCCTTCTGGAGCCTTCGCGTGTTCTCATTGAGAGGATTTGCTCACGATCGACCCTCATGAGACAAGACCAGAAATCGTACGGAAGAAATAAGTACTATAAAATGTACAACAGTATAGAATACACTACTTACAACCAAGTATAACTACAGGACCTGTTAACAGACGAATGTGTATTCAACACAATTACAACCTGCACTAAACCTCAATAGGATCATCTGATTCTTCTCTGATGCCGAGCTCTTCTAGTAACTGCTTCTCCATTTGTAAATATTCCTGGTACTCCTGTGCAACGTTCGGGAAAATAAGAAAATTAATTGCGCACAAAGCGGTTTAAATCCAAAAAAAGACTTAAGAAATCTAGAGCGTGCGATTCTAAACACTATTGAGAACAAATTGAAACTGCTTTGTTGTCACATGACTCACCATTCTCTGTTTAGCCTCGATATCAGCGTCACTTTCCTCAGCTCGTTTGCCCTCCTGTGGGTTCAATAAAGGAAAAGTCTAAACCTTTTTGTTTTTTTAGTTGTGCACAATGCTCTGCTTACTATGACGTCAGAAATGTAAGAGGGAATGAGAGAGTGTGTTCACGAACAAACAGGTCCGCAGCGCGTGCCTTCATGTAGTAACCAAACGTTACTGGTTTATTAAAAGGTTACTTGGATTCCGAAGAAGCTATTAAATATAACAGAGACCTCCGTATGCCACGGCCTTGACAGCAGTACCTGTATGTCTGCAATTCGTTCCTTTTTTATTGCAGTTCTGCTAGATTAACCTTTCCACTCACATGAATGACCAAGACAGAATTTCTCCTTACAATATCCAAACAATATCAAGCAGAGAGTAATGAGAATAAAGAATTAATACCACGTATCAGTTGATCTGGTACCAAATTCTCGAAACGAACATTATAAATTGTATAGCAGACAGTAAGGAGAATTACTAATGAGATCTGGCATGTTTAACCTCTCCACCCTCTCAATGCTCATTCATTTTTGTTTCATCATTACTTTTTGTTCATGATATCATTACTTCTTTTGTATTTTTTTTACTTTTTCCGGCTGATTATAACTAACCTGTTGCCGCTTGCTTTCTTCAGCGTCCAGCTGTTTTTTCTCCTGTTCTCGGATCTTCATCCTCTCTTCCACGAATGCCAGTCGCTTAACTTCTCGTTCGAAAAAGTTTTCCATTGCATTGGCCTACGAGACGTAAAAGTAGAATCAACTCAACTACATGGGCAAGACTGATCGGCCTACTTAATCAAATGATCAGACCAAGTAACGAATATGTCAAGCCTCGCACTGCCTCCTCCGGTAACCAACACACGAAGATGAACATATGTGTATCGTCTGGTACCTAAACGAAGTGCCAGAAGGGGGGAGGGTAACCACTCTATTCTCACGAAAGGGAAAGGACACTTCACATACGTGTAACAACAGTCCTGTAAAATATCTTTCTACATCGGTATTATCAGACATAGTACTAGTTTCAGCCTCATGTTACTTGAATACACACTCCTCAGAATAAATTCGAGGACGAAAATGGGAAACAATTTACCTCATTAGCGGACGGGTGCCTGAGATTCCAAGGAACTTCCATGACATGTAATGTTCCCATACCGTCACCGACAGCTAGAAGCTGCTGCTTACCTAACCAAACAAACATACAATCGTCACTAGACATGGAACAGAAGCGACAATGCCACTTGAAAACTGCCTTTGACAGTCCTTGAATAGAGCAATATCCAGATCAAGCGAGTAAAACAGTGACTACAGCCGCCGACATATCTACGAGCTGGATGACAGATTTCTTTACTACTTATATCGATCGTCAGAGAAATTCAGTACCATGTGTAGAAAGTAATTTTGGATGAGTTGTCTTTTTCTTTTCTTCGCTCTGCTATCGGTATAGAAAATTCGTCACATCCTCTCCACCAATCAGATGTAAAAGTCACACCCATTGCCATTTCGTTACGCGCGTTTTCCAGCTAACGGAGCAGTTTGCCGTTTAACTTTGAGTTTAGCCTGCGTTGCTGGCGGTCTGCGGTTTTGGGGGCGGAGAGAAAAATGAAAGTCTTTCATTTTTCTCTCCGCCCCCAAAACCGCAGATCGCCAGTAACACAGGCTACTTTTAGTTATCATTGGCTCCTTATATTATTTTCATCAGTTGTGATTTGCTGTTGCGATAGCTTTACTTATAGTTTTACTAGAAATCTTCTGTGAGTAACACTACAAGACATAAAGCAGTTAGGTGTTACAGCAACAACTACTGTCACACTTACTTGAAACCTGATGAGGTGAAATGGTCGTGATGGGAGCAGCAGTTACATTCTGAGTTAAAGACGGCTCGTGCGACCTAACAAAAGAGCACACAATTAAACACAACTTCCACCAAGTTATCAAAAAAATCTCAATTCTCCTCTAGCATCTTCATATTTCCATAAGTGAGAGGTGTGGAGAATTTGATGTTAGATCCATACCTGTCTAGCAGGTCCCATACATCAACATTACCATCGGTCTTGGTGATGAAAAACACCCCTGGAAATGAAAATAACGGTCGAGAATAAAATGATGAATACCTAGTACACGAGGTTTGTGATCGAAATTTTTTTACAGATGATAAGTGCTTACAATGGATCGCAAACACTGTAACACGTCCAAAGCAGTTTCTTCATTCTAAATCACCCGTGTTCAGTTTAAGCTTTCCCTCACTTTTCTGAATCAGTACCACACATCAATCTCAACTCAAATCAACAGTAACGTTACTTAATTCTAATTAGTTTTAGGCTTTAATCTCTCAACAAATTCTCCTTTTCAATCTTTGTTTCATTCACACCTTTTTTATATTGTTATACATGTCTGAGAGGTACTATACCTCCGCTACTTTCCCTGAAGGTACTCAGGTTTGTTACCTGGTCTTGATGGACTCCAATGTCCTCTTGTCAACCTCATTAAATGACTCGCTGATTGAAGAAGAGGACCATTCTGTACCCAAGAGAAAGAGAGAGAAAGAATGAAAGAAAGAAAGGGAGACACAAGGAAGAAAAAGAAGAGAGAGAGAAGCCATATGGACATGAGTGCCTGAACTCCAAAAGGTGATACCTCTTATTTTGTGTTTGCACTCCGAGTATATGAACAGCATCCTTTATCATTTCACTTCCATTTCTCTTTTAGTGTTTTAGTTTTTTTTTTTTAAAGTTTACATTCTTCGACACCAAGAATGAATCAAACTACCCCGACGTCACTTCTATAAGAAATAATTGTCACTGTCATTGTTTCTGAGTAAAAATTAACATCAATAATCGCCCAATCAAAACATAGGCGGGGGAGCAGGGGGGGGGGGGGGGGGAGAGGGAGAGGGTCAGAAAACCTGAGGGGAAGCACACCCTAGCCTCCCCCACGTTTTGTTACGGATCGATAGTGCAGCAGAAAACTGGCTTGGAATCATGTTCAGTTGTTTGACCTTCTCACAAATCGTTTCATTAGGGTTGCCCTTGACGAAGTAATATACTGCTAAACTTTTTTAATTCATACGTTTTAAACTGCACTTACAGCTACCCAAAGGAACATTTTGAGAGTCATGGGTGAGGTCATGTATTTGACCTGAAAAGTGATGAGCACACCTCCCGTTTTTCCCAAATTTTCAAAAGCTCCACCGTTTCTGACGATCACACAAAACGTCCGCATCATATGTGCGACGATCGAAGTCGTCCTCATTGTAATTATAATTACTATTATCGGCTTAGTTAATCGAGGGAAACACTATAGAGAATTAAAGCACTATACCGTTACTCCTTCCTTCCAAATTGCAAAAGTCCACCCTCCCACCGTAAGAAGTATATCCCTGAAGAAAGGCGACCTCTGTAGGGTGGTGATGGGGCCATCATGTGCTAACCACACTTGCTCAGGACGGGGGGCTAAAGAAAAGAGACAGTTTACCTTCATAATTTGTTCTTGCTCGAAACAAAGCTAACGATCACAACCTCTTGATCTTAATCTTCCCACGACATTGTTACCAGTGCAAAAATAGTGTAAGGATTCTTTATTTGGTAATGTTGAAAACATTTCACTCAGCAGAGTGTAGTTTTCAGGAAGAAATGCATCTTTAAATTAGACAGTTTTTCAGACGTTTTTACTGTGTTCCTGGAAACTGCTGTAAGCTTGGGCAAAGTCATATTTCGTATTTTGGGTAACATAGAGGAAATTGGTTGTTTAGTAAATTTCTGGCTGGCTAATGGAAAATTTCAAAAGGCTGGTTGCTGCGCCAAAAGATCTTAGTAATATGAGTTAAAATCCAAAAACAAGCCATTATAAAGCATGAACCACAAACTTACACACGATCTTTCCACTATCTGTATCCTTCTCGGGTTTCCAATCCATATACACCAAATCACCTTCCTGTCATAAAAGTAACCGTATTTATGTATGCTATACATCATGTTCCACCAACATGTATCTGGTATCCTAAGGAGCTGGAGATTTTCCCAGCCCTCACCCAATGCTTTAAAACATATGTAAAACCACCAGCTACATAGGCTACCCATCTGAATGCAAATGTTATGACAAAACAACCGTGTCGAGATGAGGTGACCCGGAGCAACACTACTGTATCACAAAAGTACAATCATCACCAAGATAATGGGTTCCTCATATGAGTATTTAAGCCATAGAGGACACTTTCTATTGTTTTATTGTTGTAATAACCCACTTAAGATGTTAAGGGAATAAGAGAAAAGTTTGTAAATCACAAGCTGGAGGTGAGTAAGTGAGGTGGGTGTTATTTCACAGACTTACCTCAGTTCCAATGAAAAATTTTGAGCTGACATTCTCCAAAGGCTTGCCATGATCTCTACCTTTGGACAAACCGGTTGATAAGTTGGATATTTCCCTTGTCTCTTTTTCCTCACTAGGTTTTGCTGTTAAAATATAACAGGTGGAGATGCATGTAATATCTCACCTTGTACACATACATGCACCTAATATTTGTATAATCATAATGTGACCCTGTATGCCTTCTGCACTGAAATTAATTTTTTTGGCCCCTTAGAGTGACCAGTATCAAAATTCTCCTTACAATATCACCCCTGAATCACACATTCAGGTCAGGAGAATAAAAGAAATGATCACCAAATAAAGAAGGTCTTGATTGTTAAAAAAATTCCCATGTCAGCACCTTATGAGATGCATAGAGAACAGTAGAAAGAATGTGAATAATGATGTTTTGGTGTAAAGGGTTACAGCTGATTAAGTGTACCAAAAGTGTTGTATTATTAGACTAATTTATCCCTGGAGAATTCCATCAGTAGCAAGTAAGTCATTTACATATTGCAGAATTTAATCAGGTGAACTACTTTTGTTAGCCTAAATCACAGTCTGCAGTTTGTTGAATGAACCAACATTCGTACTGTTAATAGACATCTACAAGTCAACTTTACATTTTCATTCAATTTTCTCCTGATATCCAGGTACAAACTGGCTAACTTCTCTACAGAAAAAAAAAATTGTCATAGGTAACAAACATTTAAGCTTTTACAGATATTAGACAAGACTATTGTTAGTTAATAATAACTCATGGTACTCACAGCCAGATGTTCTTGCCCCTTGACGTTCTGAAATGCTAAACACACTTGGGCCAAACTCACCAGCACCAACCGAGTGAGATACAGTAACCTGAATTCATACATAGTCATTATCACTTTTTTTATAGTTTACCCCATAACTTCTCCTTTCAATATCAATAAAATATCAAGCAGGTAGGTGATGAGGATAATAAAAAATATCAATTAGGGAATTCCTTGTTCCTCCAAATTCTTAGAGTTAAATGATCATAAGAATTGTATGACAGACAGTAGGGAGGGTTTTTGTCTTCTCTGCTATACAGGGGAATCTCTCTGTAGGAGTTTCATCTGCAGATCTTAAACTTAAGCAACTAAAACCTAAAAAAAATTAAGTTACTTTAATTATCCTGAATTACCCTAAGGACAGGCTTCCAAGTTAAGTCCAAGTGTTTAAATGTGGGAAGAATTCCAACTGGGTTGTGACCTGCGGCCTGACTTGGTGCAGCAGACTTACTGGGGCGTGTGTCCCAAACAAGGACAGTACTGAAAATAAACATCAAAAAGAAGAAAAAACATACAGCAAGATGCTATTTATTTGCCACAGTAGTGGGAAAATGAAAATATGAGTATATTGTCAGTCAAAAACTATAGAGTTGTGTTTCTTCACATAGTGTGGTCCATTGTGATATAGCTTAAAAGCTATATTCTTGCATTATTGTATGCCTGAAATTTTGATCATCAAATTTTGAATCTTTGATCTCCAAAGAAACTACATAAGCTAGCTTAATTATCTATGAATACTACTATGATGTATGTTTATTAGGAGTGGTAAATGGAGTGATAAAGTGATCACATTGACAAGTGTAAAATCAAAAATAATATTATTTTATAGTATTTGATTCCTTGTATTACTAAGCGTCACTTATCACTTACCCATCTGCAGCACAGGACATTAACTGATTGCACTGCTGTGATTTGTTTTCAACAACAACTCCCATACGGCCGATCTGAGACAGAATCCACAGATAAAGAGTTTATCATAATTAGTTGAACTTGATAAAGCCTTCCCCCAACACATTCATGTTAAAAAGAAAGGTGTTTTACTGTTGTGTACTTACATGACAACCAAGCTTAAATTCTACCTTTTTTTCCCTCTCTGATCTTTGATCTTTCCAAAAAAGAACTATTCTTAGGAAAGGTTCATTTCCCAATGAGTGCTTAGTAAGTACCAGGTAAGGGGTGACTACAAGCTTCTGTTTTTGGAAATGACCCTGTTCCCCTCCTCTACCTATCTCAGGATGATGAGAGACCACACCCAAAAAATGGTGGAAACCAAACCTACTGGTAATGAAACCTTTCTTCTCACTAATTTCAGCACACAATCTACACACAAAGAACCTCACAAAAAGAAAATACCAGAAGGCATATACAACCAAACAAATGAACATACATAACTGCACAATATTTACCTCCATGTGATCAGGAATCCATGTGATGTCTGTAACAACAGTCTTATGACTGTGTTCTATTGATGATACGGCACAATATCTCAGAATGGGCGATTGATCAAAGCTTGATTCGTCTTCAAAACCAGGCTTTTGAAATTTGAGACAACACAGTGTTAGAATAAGAATCTTAACAGACATGATTAACATCTGGGATCAACTGCACACAGTTTCAATACAGTTTGCATCTTTAGGGATTTTAAGGACCAGAGATTAATAGTTCTTAGTAATAATGATAGTCAGTATAATTCTAATACTGAGCTATGTCAAGTAATTATGAGCATCCTGTTTGTTATAGATGTGTAATGTGTCCATTCCTTTCACAAGCTCTCTGGCTGCAAAATCAATTATTATTTTCAAAAAAATCCTTGTTACTCACCAAAGAGTTCATGGAATTCTTCTTGCTCTGGCCATGAGATTGCCTGTGAGTGCGTAATCTTTCACTGTGGTTTGTTATGTCCCACAAAACAATCTAATAATTTTTACAAATAGAAAAAAAATTATTATGATTACTGACAACTGCAACCATAATGTTCTCAATACCTTAGCTTTCCATGATAGAAAAATACAAAGCTGCAAAATGTGATAGATATTTTAAACTTTGGTTTGGCTGAACACTGTAAACTATAACTTTTCTCGTAAATTTTTTTAAACAGCAACTAATAGAAACAAAAACACTTTTTGTTTACATGTATTTCCTGGCAGCTAAATTCTGATCTGAAAAGGGGACAGGTTCAGCATCCAGTTAAAATTGATATTTAGAGGAACACAACAGTCAGTGGAATTACCTGTCCATTAATACATCCTCCAGCAATGATGTTTGGATCAGAAGGATTAAATTTGAAGGAAAATATATCATCAGGAGCTTCAAGAAGGGCCTGGAAGCAAATCAAACAGTAACTACACACCAGCCTGTACTTTGAGAGTGTCACAAAAAAAAAATTTTTTTTAAAGAACTCTGGTAATTATGAACAAGTTGCAATCAGACTGAAGTTTAGATATTAATTGCTATAAAGTTACACAAAACTGAGGAAATACAAATGAGATATCTACAAAATAGAAATGTTTTTGACAACAAGTATTCTGATATCTCAGGGAAGTTGTTGGCTTTTTTTTGTGAAATGCTCCTGAATCTGGCGTTAGCCCTTGGGAACTTCTCAAGTTAAAGGGCAAGAATTATTTTCATGGCTTAACTCTGTTTCAAAAGTATGTAATGCAAAATGGAAGGAAGGGATTGAAAAACAATTGCTACTATTTATCATGTTCTAAATTGTGTACAAAATTGTAAATTACAACTGAATATAAAATGGTGCTGCAAAAAAATTTCTATACTCACCAGGGGATGTATTGGATCTGAAAAACTCCAAATAAGAACAAGGGAAGATGTCATAAGAATGCGAGAAAAATTATCCACTCTGTCATCAAATGAAAGGCCCTCTCCACAGGAAACTGCTATGATTCCTGTGAAAACCAAGGAATACCACATACAGTTGAAACACAACTTAACTTTAACTAGTACATGAAAAGCATACTGTATGTTACTGGTAAAAGTTAGACCAATATTACTAATGGGGATATGACAAGTTGACATGTTACCATAATTCCGTTGTCTCTCTATTTTGCATTATCAATGTTGTTAATAGATCATAAATAAACATTCACTTACCTTTGATAACTGGATGCCATTGAATGTCTGTGATTGTTTTTTCCTTGCTATATTGAAGATCAGTAAATGACTGGTATTCCTGTCAAAATTTTTTAGTACAGTTGATTACTCTCACAGTTCCACTGCATTAAATGTAATGATTTCATAAGAACTATAAAAAGATTCTTGAATGAGATTGGTTATCAGCAGCCTCATTTTAGCATTAATAGTATATAGTGTGCAAGTAGCACTTGAATTTGGACAAAATTAATTAATATTAATAACAGGTTATGAGTCATGGCTCTGTGATAGGAATTTGCATTCACATTTGAGGTCTTGAGGGTACCTCCACTTAAGTGTTTCACATCATCAAGCTCTCACTCAGAGTAGCAGGGACTGTAATCATACTCATTATTAACTAATTGTACTCTTGCTTAGCAGCTGTCCAATTCTGTTCATCACTGCAACTATGATTAAAGACCAAATTGAACTCTATCCTCTCTTATTATACCTTATTAAATTAAAATAGCGCAATTATAACTGAATTGAGCCTAAATGCATATGTCAGGGAACAATTCTATGACTGCATGGAATACAGCTAATTAATTAAAGTACAAAACTTTAAGTGTGAAACTGTATTATGCTCATCTTAAAATGTTGAAAGACTTTTACAAACCTTCAAATAATTGTCTGATTTTGCTCCAAAAGTAGTTTCATCATCTGCCAGAGACAAGTAATCATCATAGAACACATCCAGTATCTCATTTTGCTGCAAGGCCAGCTCAAACCTGAAAGAGAAATCTGTTGCTTTAAACAAGTTGAATCCTCAAAAATTGCTGCAAGATACATTTTTTTTCATGTGTGTAGGACTGGCAATTCAAGATTTTGATCAGATCAGCTCATATAATAATCATGAAACTGGACAGTATTCAAACAAAACTCAAAAGGCTCAACAAGAACAAAGCAAAACATTCAAGGTCACATGAATCAACTGGTGTAGACAACACTGACAGACAAAATATAATGACAGACTTATTGAGACATAATAGGTTGGCTTATTGCGTACCTTGGCGTGACTTTTTCAATAAAGCTGATGATGTCTGTTGTTGCTCTTTTGATGTCATCTTTGGACTTCTCTTCCAAAGTTCTTGCACTATACTGTGTCACAGCATTACGTGGTTTTCTCCTGTAAGTAGATTGAGTCAAACTGAATGCATACAATTCTTTTCATTACATGTATAAATTTGTTTATTTTTTTAATATCAAGTCCATAGGCTTTGGGAATCTGAAGATGGTTACCAGTTAATGAACTTCTTTATCTATGTTTGAAAATACAGTGTACATAATTTAATCTCAGTTCTAAAGACAATGCATCTTACCATTCTGTTTGATTTCCATTATCTGTTAACACTGGAACTGCCTATAACAAGACATTCATATATAGGAATGACAGTTTATATTTTGAACATAATTTATCCAGATAACTGTAAACTACTGTATATGCTATTGTTATGAGCTACAGCTGTAATCAATAAATAAGAGCTCAAATTGGATTTAATAATTTTTCGTCATATGACAGTAACTTCCACTTCACTAACAGAGGGTCAATTCAAATCTACAAATGCACACAGAATGTACTATGTACCTGTATGCCTTTGTCTAGTTCTTTCTTCAGCAAGCTAAACCCATCATCTTCAAATGAAGGGCATTCTACGAAGCCATCTTTTGCATCAGACACATTCCGGTCACCAAAAGTCACTGGTACCCCAAACTCACGTCTCTTCCTTGAAATTCTAAATTTAACCTGAAGGGAAAATACATATAGGAAGGTGTATGAGGTTACATTAAAAGACAAATTTTATTTAAAAAATTTCCCTTCCTGACCTTAGGTCTGTTTTCTATCACATTTTCTTCTTCCACTTCAACTTCACTTCCAAGTGACTGCCATGGCTGTGGTGTTCTGGGAAACTTTCTGAGTGCTAGGATCAGGTCTTCTCCATCTCCTTCCTCTGCCTCACCATCTTGTGCTTCATCTTGAGGGGGCTGGGGAAAAATAAGAGCATATAAAATAACAATAATTCAATTGGATGAAACAGCTGAAATCTTACACTAACCAAGTTTATCTAATTTCTTGTCAAAGTTCTTGCAGAGTTTCCACTAGTAATGCAGATCAAGATAGACAGTAGCAAAATTTGTTTTGAAGATTATTTTCTATTTATTTAAGGACTCTTTTTTTAATTGAATTTAGCTGGCTTTAATAATATATACTATATCTTTAAGTCCATACTTTAAATAAAGGAACCTTGTTTTTTTTCTGCATGGATTTAGTTAAGGCCTGTGTGCTTCATGCTTAGGCCATAACTCTGAGTGGAAAAAACTTGAAATCAATAATTAACATTCAGGCCACCATAAAGAGTTTCAAAGCTAATGTTTCAAGTATTAGTCCTTAATGAGAGTGAATCATTAATGGGACAGCTCTGATGATGCTCTGACAAAAGAGCTAATGCTCGAAATGTCAGTTTTGAAACTCTTTATGGTGGCCAATTTACATTTAACTTATCAACTCAGTTGATAAATACAAAATTACCTTGTTATACTCTCTCACTGAAACAGTACCACAGTTTCTTAAGAAACTTACCCCCTTTATTCAGTGATACTGATGATTGGTTACAGTATGGGGTACACTAATTGATTAGTGATTTGGTCTTATTCCTGATTTGATCTTATTCCTGACAAATGTCAATAAAAGTTTACACTTACATTAAGAAGCCTCTCCTTAGCCTCTTCAGTGAGAGCAAGATAGAAATTTTGACCATACTTGAACATGGGATCATACACTACAAGGAGTTGATCAGCTACATAGTCCTACACATATGATAAAAAGGCAATGTTCAGAAGAAGCTATAAGATGAGAGAGACCTGGAGACATCTCATTAACCCTTCCACTGCCAAGATATCTGTCACTAGTAATTCTCCTTACTGTCTACCATACATTTCCTTGGATGTTAGTTGAAAAAACTTGGTATTGGATCAACTGATAACTAATAATTTATATTTTTCATTACACTCATCACTTGTCTTGAGTCTTTGTATTCATGTGGTAAGGAGAAATTCCGTAATGGTCACTCATGAAAGTTTAAGGGTTAAAGGGACAAAATACTATGTAAAAAATGTTGGCTGGTTGAAGTCCTGAACGAGTAGCACACACGTTCTGACAGGCAAAAAGATGAGGATGCAGAAGCTGAACACATGCAGGACAAAACGTTTACATGGATACTGATTCCATCAACATCCACCTAAAAGGTATGAAACTTACCAAAACAATTTGTTTGGCTGGATGAAAATCTGAGACAGCTGCTCTGTCTTTGAAATCCTGAATGATTGCTTCCTTCGGGATCAACTTGTGCGGGTTCTCCTCCGTAACATCCTCGTCGCCCTTGCAGCCAAATATTTCTTGGGTTTTGCTTGTGAAGAAAAGTGGCATGATGTCCGACGGAATCTCCTCTTCGCCTTCTTCTTCGCCAGCAATAGAGGCGTCTGCATCTTCTTTTCTTTCTTCAGGCATTTCAACGATAAATTTCCGTAAAACTTATTTGTTTCAGGCAACCTCTACTCACAGTCTGCTTCTAATTGCCGCCATTTTGAATTGAAATTTCCCGGATCCTTTTTAAACACACGTAACCGTGAGAACGCTCACTCATCTGGGGGGTGGGAGTAGGAAAGATTCTTGACTACCTGGGGTACATGCACGGTAGTTTAGTAATCTTAATGAAGAGGAAATAAAATGGTCAAAATGCTCTGATCTAATACTTGAAGCAAAGTATTGGATCCAGTTCAGCTTTTTGTGGACAAAACACAGCTTTAAGAAAGAAGACCTAAGAAATCGAAGATGTCGTGTTGGCACAATAAAGGATGCCAAAAAAAAAAAAAAATTAAAAATTCACTTGACATGTTGGTAGTTGGCGGTAACATATGGTTGAACCTTGAAGGGCTCTCGTTGAGACATGTTTTCCATGTTGCATCTGTTCCTAAAAATTTGTTAATTTCGAAAATATTTAAAGTGTGGGTTATGATAAAAACCATATTGGAAAACTGTATTTTCTCTTTTCGGACAGACCAAACGTCAGTTTGGTACACGTTTGAAAGAGCATCAAAAAGCGGTTTTCTTTTGCAAAAAAAGAAAATTCAGCTTTATCGGAGCACACATGCCTAACTAACCATACAACTGGGTGGGATAAGTCTAAAATTATCACCATTAATCGGCGTTACCACCAGCGCCTTTGTTTGGAAGCTTGGCATATTGACTCCGCCCACGCTCTTTTAAATCGTGATGATGGCGGCTTACTTCCTGACGCCTACTTACACCTCGTCAGAAAAAAGGAAGCTAATTAGTGATCGTATAAAAGTACCTCTTGTTGCTGCGTTTAGATCATCCCAGATGAAGGCACTAGACAGGAGTGTCGAAACGTTGGGTCTATGAATTGTAACTTCTTCGGTTACATTCATTAAATCTGGAAACCAGAGTAGCATCAAACCATGTCTGATTGTCCACCTGGTTGCCATGTGAACTTTAATATAACTACTATCTTATTGGGCGTTTCATTTGCGACAACTTTTAATAAAAGTTTCCTTTTTATTTACTTAGTTTATTTGATATCTGGTCAATAACAGGAGATTTCCTGCGTTGTCAATTTAAAACTAGTGTTCCAAGGTTATAGATGTGGGTGAACATTGGTTAGTTTACTCTTTGAGTCGTAAAATCGAAACCATATTTGCTTATGAAACCTACGAAGTTAGAGAAAAATCTGGAAATATCAGTTTTTTTCCTATTTGCTAAGGAGTGATTTCATTATGAAATATGGCGGGAAAAGATTGATATATAAACGAATGTTCGATCAATCAATGACATGGAGTTGCATATGATTGAAAGAAGTACTTGTTTTTATAGGTTATCTCTCCCGTTGTACAAATAACAATGAAACAGTTCGCGAAGTAAACGAATTCTATGTAATGAAACATTGAAGTTCAGTCGAGTTCATTTCCTATAGCGAGAAAAGCACAGGGCATTTCATCATGAATGAGGCAAGGCAGAAGATGCTGTGAAAAAATCGTGAAGAATCAGGCACTGAATCCTTTAGATTTGGTTCACGGGTGAGACACAGAGTTAACAGCTGAGCAGATTTTTTGTTTGTCCTTTTTTAACAAAATATAAGAAAACTGGCAAATCCCTAGACTTAGTGTATTAAATTTTGGGGTTCCAATTCTTGGAAGTTTCGTAATATTTCGCTACTCTTGTTTTTTGAGAAATCTCTTAGGGATCTTCTCTCCGCGAAATAGTCGGTGTTCACAGCAGCATGGATCTCGGAAAAATCGATACATGTGGTATATTTACATTAGGAAGAAAAAAGCCTAAAGGGGAAGAATGTTTTATAAGAGAAATAAACTATAGGGCGTAAACTTTAGGCAGCATAAAAAAAGAAAGAAAAAAAATTAGATTTTTATAAATAGCTCATTTGTTTCCAAATAATTTACAGACAGATAAATAGCCAATCAGAGGAAAGGACACTATCCAGTTGTCATTCGATAACTGGCGGCAAAAAGTGCGTGGTGTTATTTTCATGGAGGATGCTCGTTGGCCGACAATGAGGCAGTTTCTCTGATCTCAAAATGTCATTTTGAAACCGTTACAAGCTGTTGGGCAGTGAGCCTAGAGCCGTGCACGTGGTTACTCTATTATACAAAGTGCTTTCGGTCTTGTACTTGCCTGAAACACAACGTTTAGAGCAATGCTAGTGGTTTTGATAAAAAGGTTAAGTCTTATGTTATATAAAACAACATGGAAAGACCTTTCAGTCATCCTACAGGTATTGAAAAAGATGGCGGAAATAATTACACCACAGGAAGGACTATGGACGGCTGTGATATCGCTAATATCGGCGAAAGGGATCTGAACAACAGCCAGGGAAACGTGACGCCGGCGATAGAAATGTTGAGTTTTAAAAACTGTGACGACGATGAAAGTGAGATGGAGACGGTTGAAATAATTCATTTGAATTCTAGTGGACAAGGGCTTGACATCGAGACAGTGGTTGAATCATACTTAGTCGAAGGTAAGAAGACATTTTTTTTAAATGCCCGCACACGAAATATTAAGTGGAGGGTTTAATTGGTGGATGAGCGGAAAATGTGTCATGAAATGCATGTTTCTTTGCACGTGGTACGTACGTGTCAGGGCCGGCGAGGTTCGCAAACTTTCCCGACAAATTGAATAAACATCCTCCTCTAGTGATACCAAGTTGGGTAAAATTTCCGCACAGTCCCATACTATTGTAAAACAAATCTGTTTTTCCAGTGGCAATGTACTGTTTTTATCATTGTTTTCTCTATCCAATAACTGAATGCATAATGTGGTATGGGGCTGTGTGGAAATTTTACCCTAAGTTGTTTTTAGGGTTATCAAGTTGTTTTGCTCTTTGTAAGGATTCTTGTGATATTATTGTGATGGTCATGCATGGATCATGGTCACGTTTATTAGTCAGTATTTTCAGTTATGTGATCTCTTTCACACGACGAGTTTGCTTGGTTGTCTTAATCAGCCTGTTTCTTTGCAAGAGATGCCAGTGTTGGCGTGGTTAACAAACTCTCCTCGCTAATTGAGTAAAGCAAGATTTTTTCAAAATTGAATAATTTGTCAGAAGAGTTTTTTTTTGTATATTGAGATTCATGTGACAAAAATGTGATGAACTTGCATAGATCATGGTCATAGTTATATGGTACCTTATCAGTAATGTGATCTTTATCAAGCAACAAGCTTGATTTAATTAACTGGCCCAACCTCAGAACTGCCACAAGGGCTGTAATATTCTACTTCAAAGGCCTCAACAGAAAGTGAATTAACTCCATTACAAGAGGATGATACCTTTACAATACCTCACTGATAGTCAGCCACCCAAAGGTTATTCCGATCATGGTATTGGTAAAAAGCCATGACAATCATTCAATCAATCAGAAAAAAATATTTAGTTTCACTAGATAAGCTGCTAGTACGACTTCACATAGCTTTTGAGGGTTAGCAAAGGGTGGGTCCTAATCCCTTTCCACACACAAATTCTTGAAAAATTTATGTGACCTGTAAACTATATTTTAAAGAATGTCACCAATTTAAAAGGGAAAACTTCATATCATATGTACTGCCATACATACATGCTTTCCTCTTCAAAAGCCTAAATGTGATATATGCCTTTGTGTAAAAGCATGTTTTGTCTAGGATTTCATTTTATCAGTTGGTGCAATACACTTTTAAGATTTCCTTTGAAACGGTGTATTAAAGAACAGTTACCTCACTGTGAGGAATGGATTATCTTGTGAATTACTTAAGTGTGTTCACATTTTAATTAAACAGGTGATTTATTTATCAAAACATTCCAGCTAGGATGCTGGGGATCATCGGCAACTATGCATTTTATTATGTCTGGATTTGATTTAACTGTGAAGTTCTACATACTGTTTGAAAAAGTGCTTGTAGAAAATACGATTGTGGACATTGATACCCTCATAAATAACAATGCAGGAATCACAAACACTCCCAAAAATTGAAATAACATTTTCTGACTTTTTGAATATTTGTGTTTTACTGGTTTGGTAAACTCTAGTAGTAAGGTGTTAATATTCTACCCTAGTTGCCAGAATTAAAGTTGTTTACTCACTCACCCACTCAATTCTGGATATGTTGATGTGTATAAGTCCTTTTTCAGTTGATATCAGTTGATTGTATTCTTTTTTGTTGCCCACTTGTTGAATTTTA